>NC_044981.1:31681961-31862151 GCF_008728515.1 Papio anubis
CAGGCATTTGCATCTTGGTATCCTGTCTTAATTGCCAAAATGTTTTTTAAGTCTTTAACTTCTATGATCCTCTAGTAAAATGAATGTGTGGTTTTACGAAATTACAAAAACTGGTTGGGGCAATCCATAATTGCTCTTTAGTGATCCACAGAACGCTGGACCAACTACAGCATAAAAGCTCTACATCAGAGGTCAAGACTCCTGGTTGACACTGGGGACTTTATTGAAATCTCCCTAGATTCAGTGGTCCTAATTTACTAATGCCCAGTCTGAGGAGAGTCAGGACAGACAGAGGTACTTTTCTGAAGTAGAGAGCTGTCTTTGACTTGGCAAGTTCCCACGGGGTAAAACAAAGCAAGCATTAAATGCAATAGTTTGAGATGAAATTGACTTGGTTATGTTAATAACTAGATGGTCAGCAATAGAGCGAGGAAAGAAGAGTAATAGAATAGATGAAAGAGTTAAATTTTTCTTAGCTTTAGTTTGATAGGGTTTCCCCCTGGGACTATAGCCCACAGCTCTGGAGGTGGTGGCGCTTTCTTGACTCCAAGTGTGATGAATCCATCCCTTTTTCGCTGTACAAACAGCAGTCTCAGTGGTTAGCAGCACAAGGTAGGGTCCTTTCCAGGCTGGCTCGAGTTTTCCTTCTTTCCACCCTTTGATGACAACGTGATCTTCAGGCTGGTGCTGGTTTACCGGAAATTCTAGGGGTGGTACATGTGCTAAAAGACTTTTAGTTTTTTTTGTTTTTTTTTTTTTTTTTTGAGACGGAGTCTCGCTCTGTCACCCAGGCTGGGGTGCAGTGGCCAGATCTCAGCTCACTGCAAGCTCCGCCTCCCGGGTTTACGCCATTCTCCTGCCTCAGCCTCCCAAGTAGGTAGCTGGGACAACAGGCGCCCGCCACCTCGCCCGGCTAGTTTTTTGCACTTTTTTTTTTAGTAGAGATGGGGTTTCACCGTGTTAGCCAGGATGGTCTCGATCTCCTGACCTCGTGATCCGCCCGTCTCGGCCTCCCAAAGTGCTGGGATTACAGGCTTGAGCCACCGCGCCCGGCCGAGACTTTTAGTTTTGAGGGAAAGGAAAGTGGAAGATAAACCAAGCATGTAATTTCTTTCTTTTTTTTTTTTTTTGAGACGGAGTCTCGCTCTGTCGCCCAGGCTGGAGTGCAGTGGCCGGATCTTAGCTCACTGCAAGCTCCGCCTCCTGGGTTTTTACGCCATTCTCCTGCCTCAGCCTCCCAAGTAACTGGGACTACAGGTGCCCACCACCTCGCCCAGCTAGTTTTTGTGGCCTTTAGTAGAGACTTTAAGCTCTTCACCCACGTTAGCCAGGGATGGTCTTGATCTCCTGACCTCGTGGATCCGGGCCTGCCTTTGGCTCCTCCCAAAGTGCTGGGATTACAGGCTTGAGCCACCGTGCCCGGCCCAAGCATATAATTTCTAAGTAATTGACCTTTTGTTTTAAATGTGAGGACATTAGCAGTGGACTTTATAGTCATTGATGCCTTCTTACTGAGAAATTTCCTTTTAGCACTTATTTTTATTAGTTTTAATCCAAAGAACTACAAACAACTGTTTTTACATTTGACAGTGCTTTCCTGTATGATTTTAGACCAGATAAGTGGAAATTTCACTTTTATATTTGTATTATTATTATTATTATTTTGAGATGGAGTCTTACTCTGTCACCAAGGCTGGAGTGCAGTGGGGTGATCTCAGCCTCACTGCAACCTCT
The DNA here is from genome assembly GCF_008728515.1 of Papio anubis. NCBI lineage: Eukaryota > Metazoa > Chordata > Mammalia > Primates > Cercopithecidae > Papio > Papio anubis. Next base: position 31,683,696 of record NC_044981.1, read on the forward strand.
GCCTCCGGGGTCTCAAAGCAGTTCCCTCTGCCCAAAGCCCAGTAGCTGGGACTACAGCAGACGGTGCCATCAGCCAGCTAATTTCTTTGTATTTTAAGAGATCTGCGCCACCTGCTGCCCAGGCTGGTCTAACTCCTGAACTCAGGTACTCCGCCTGTCTTGCTTCCCAACGTGCTGGGATTACAGGCGGGAGCCTCACTGGCGCCTCGCCTATTAATGTAAACTTAGTTTTAATAACACTTTGGTATTACATGAGTTCCCCACTCTTTTGTTTTGAGATGGAGTTCACTCTGTCACTCCAGGCTAGGGAGATGCAGTGGCATCGTGATTCAGCTCACTGCAAGTTCTGCCTCCCAGATTCATGCTATTCTCCTTCCTCAGTTTTCTGAGTAGCTGGAGCAGCTGGGACTACACAGGCTCAGCCACCACGCTTCTGGCTAATTTTTTTTTGCATTTTAGTAGAGACAGAGTTTCGCCATGTCGCATGTCTTGATCTCCTTCTGAGCTTGTGATCCACCTGCCTCCGCTGCCCAAAGTGCTGGTGAGAGGTGAAGCCAATTGGGCTTCTGCCATGGGGACTTGGGAGAACTTTTCTGTCTGTACTTGAAAAGCACTTTTGTTTGTTTGTTTGTTTTGTTTTTTGAGACGGAGCTCCTACTGTTGCCCAGGCTGAAGTGCAGTGGCTGATCTCAGCTCACTGCAAGCTCCAGCCTCCCGGGTTCACGCCTTATCTCCTGCCTCAGCCCTCCTCGCAGTAGCTGGGGACTACAGGCCTCGCCACCTCTCGCCCGGCTATTTTTGTATTTTTTTTAGTAGAGACGGGGTTTCACCGGCTAGCCAGGATGGTCTCTGGCCCTGACTCGGGCAGGATCCACCCATCTCGGCCTCCCAAAGTGCTGGGATTACAGGCTTGAGCCACTACGCCTGGCTGCTAAAGGATTGTAAATGCACCAATCAGTGCTCTGTGTCTAGCTAAAGGTTTGTAAACACACCAATCTCGGGGTACCGGCGTCTAGCTAATTGGGGCTAGTTTCAAACCACCCATCAGCGCTCTGTGTCTAGCTAATTGGGTAAGGAGACTTGGAGAACTTTTCTGTCTAGCTAAAGGATTGTAAATGCACTAATCAGTACTCTGTGTCTAGCTAAAGGTTTGTAAACCCACCAATCAGCACTCTGTAAAAATGGACCAATCAGCACTCTGTAAAGTGGGCCAATCAGCTCTCTGTAAAATGGACTAAAAAGCAGGATGTGGATGGGGCCAAATAAGGGAATAAAAGCAGGCCACCCGAGCCAGCAGCAGCAACCCGCTTTGGTCTCCTTCCACACTGTGGCAGCTTTGTTCTTTTGCTCTTCACAATAAATCTTCCTGCTGTTCACTCTTTGGGTCACCACTACCTTTATGAGCTGTAACACTCATCGTGAGGGTCTGTGGCTTCATTCCTGAAGCCAGCAAGACCACGAACCCACCAGGAGGAACAAACAACTCCGGAGGCACCACCTTTTAAGAGCTGTGACACTCACTGGGAAGGTCTGTGGCTTCACTCCTGAAGTCAGCAAGACCACGAACCCACCAGAAAGAAGAAACTCTGGACACATCTGAACATCTGAAGGAAAAAACTCTGGACACACCATCTTTGAGAACTGTAACACTCACCTCGAGGGCCCGCGGCTTCATTCTTGAAGTCAGCGAGACCAAGAACCCACCAGAAGGAACAAATTCCGGACACACTGGGATTACAGGTGTGAGCCACCATGCCAGCCATTTTTTTTTTTTTTTTTTTTTTGAGACACAGTCTTGCTTTGTTGCCCAGGCTGGAATGCAGTGGTGTGATCTTGGCTTACTAAAAGCTCCGCCTCCCAAGTTCACACCATTCTCCTGCCTCAGCCTCCCGAGTAGCTGGGACTACAGGTGCCTGCCACCATGCCCGGCTAATTTTTTATATTTTTCGTAGAGTCAGGGTTTCACCATGTTAGCCAGGATGGTCTCGATCTCCCGACCTTTTGATCTGCCCACCTTGGCCTCCCAAAGTGCTGGGATTACAGGCGTGAGCCACGGTGCCTGGCAGCCATTCTTTTCTAAAGCGAACTTCCTTCATGTTTGTGGACTAGACTGCCTAAGATTAGAAGTTAGGATAATATATGTTACACTGTTAACTTTTAGCAAACTTTACTTTTGTTGAAAACTTTGTAAGTTTGGGATTTCAATTATCTTTTGCTGTTAATAAGACCTTGTTTAGTTCAAATTAACTTAAAATTGGTATAGATGGGGCTGGGCACAGCGGCTCATGCCTGTAATCCCAGCACTTTGGGAGGCTGAGGCAGGCAGATCACAAGGTCAGGAGATCAAGACCATGCTGGCTAACACGGTGAAACCCCGTCTCCACTAAAAATACAAGAAATTAGCCGGGCGTGGTGGCGGGTGCCTGTAGTCCCAGCTACTTGGGAGGCTGAGGCAGGAGAACGGCGTGAACCCAGGAGGCGGAGCTTGCAGTGAGCCGAAATCATGCCACTGCACTCCAGCCTGGGCGACAGAGCAAGCCTCCATCTTAAAAAAAAAAAAAAAAAAAAAATTGGTGTAGATAATTCCTTCCTGTTTTCCCTTCTCTTTCCCTCTCTCTTTTCCTTCTCTCTTTTTTCTCTCCTCTCTGTTCCCCTCTCTCTCTGCTGGTCTTTCCTTGCCTCTGCCAGCTGCTTATGCTGCTGTTCTCCCCTATCCTTCCTCTTCCCCTAGGGAAGGGACTGGTGGGAGTAGAGCTACTCTTTCTTCCCCTAAGAAGAAAGGCGGGGTTTGTGTGAGGTTCAACCCCTCAAACCAGGGATGTGTCACCTTGCCTGTCCTGGAAGGCTCAACCCCTCAAACCAAGGTGTGTCTTGCCTGTCCTGGAAGGCACAACCCCTCAAACCAGGGGGTGTCTTGCCTTGCTTGTTCTGGGAGGTTGACCTGTTTCCCTGCTTTCCCTCTCTGAAGGTCCTTTGCACACTTCCCACTCGTGCTGTCCTCTCTGGCTGTTCCCCTAAAGGAGAATTAGGCCCCTCTTAGTGTTGGCATGCTGGTATAAATCCCACGGCAGGAGCCGCCCTAAGCCATATGAGGTAGCTATGGAACCGTGGAGAGAACCCACTCTCCATCCAGCAGTAGGACTTGTCACCATCCACACAAACAACACCGCAGGCAGGGTTGTTGGTCACTCACGTGCACACACACACATTTAGCCCTCCAGAATTTGACCACCAAGGAAGTACTTTACCGGCTACCACAGCTTCTGCTTCCTTGGTCTATGCACAGAGTCATCACTGCAGCATGTGAGGATCCTTTAAGCTAGGTTGTATTGGGAGAAAAGCTGAGTGTTGGGAGAGAAGCTGAGGCAGGGCCTGGAACATGTCTGGGGTCCACGGTAAAACCCCTGGGGCCCTTTGGAATGTGTCCAGACTTGCTGGCTCCTTGCTTCTAGCTCTCCTATTATCTCAAGTAGCCATACGTTTCAAAGAAAATGCTAAACCATCACAGCTGTAGTTCATTCACTTGATACATCTTCCTTTCAACCCCCACATCCTCACCACCTGTTTCTTTGTTTGATCACCAGTCAATAGCGTGGGCTCCCAGAGCTCGGGACCTTCGCAGCCTCCATGCTAGCGTTGGCTCCCTGGTCCCACTTTCTCAAGTCTTGTGTTTTCTCATTCCTTTGACTCTGCTGGACTTCGTAGCCCCCACGGCCTGGTGTTGGGTCTGATCACCCCAACATTCCTGGTGCCCAACGTGGGGTGACGAAGACCCTGGTAAAGGAACCCTAGAGCATGTGAAAGTGGAGGATGCATCGTCAGAGGACACCCGAGGATGATTGAAAGAAGCTTGGCGGAAAACCAGGGTAACAATGGGACAGAGTGAAAGCAAACATTCTGCTTATTTGAATTTCTTAAGGCATTTATTATGAAGAGGGGAGGAAAGTGAGTACCTTCGTGAATTTGCTATCACTCTTTTAGTACAGGGAGCAGTTTCAGCCCATGGTTTCCAACAAGGATCATGGAATTGGATGAATGGGGAGAGAATTCAAAGAGATTTTAAAAGGCGTGATAAAGATGGAAACAGAAATCTCCAGCTGCCATTTGGTCAATGTGGGTGCTAATAAAAAGCAGCTCTTGAGCCACTTAAACAGATGATGTGGTTTATCTAGATGAGGTAAGAGGGAGGGACAGGTGAAACCACAGATTCTGAGTGTAAGGAACAGCTAGGAGGAGATTAAAGAAAGGAAAACTATAAAAAAGGTATGTTTTACTAATGGGTCGACTCCACCTGCCGAATTGGTGAATGACCACCTCCTCCCTCCCCTTAATGGGTGAGAAACGAATTAGCTGAAAACTTTCTGCTCCTGTAGTTGCAAACATTAAACCTGGAGCAGTTGATAGTAGCGACAATGAAATTCTATTCAAAAAGCTAGGTTTCGAGGGAGACCTCAAGCATGGTAATTTCCAGTTACTATAACCCAGCAAGGAGGACAGAATATAAAGACTGGGCCACTTTTCCTTTTAAGTTAAAAGAATTTGGCAGCCATTAGTCAATATGGACCAAACTCTCCCTTTGTGCACTTTGTTGAAAAAATGTGGCCTTGATAATAGGTTAATACCATATGATTGGGATGCTTTGACAAAAATCTGTTCTCACCCATCTCAGTATTTACAGTTTAAAACCCATGGCTTACAGCCTCAAACCAGACAAGGGAAAATACTACACAGTCACCTGTGCCTGTTTCGGAGCAATGAATGGGAGTTGGCCTTAACTGGGGCCCATTTTCAGGGAGAATCAAGTAGCACCCGAGGATGTTGCCATTTTTCAGCTGCTCTGTGTGCTTACGGGCTTGGGAAAGGATAATGTTACAGGGGAAAATATCCCTTCTTTCAGTTCTGTCCAAATGTAAGGACCTAAAGAACCATATATTGCCGGGCTGCTGCGTGGCTCAAGCCTGTAATCCCAGCACTGAGGCCGAGACGGGCGGATCAATGCAGGTCAGGAGATCTATAATCCTGAAGCAACAACACGGTGAAACCCCGTCTCTACTAAAAATACAAAAAAAAAAAACTAGCTGGGCGAGGTGGCGGCCTGGGGTCCCAGCTACCCCGGGAGGCTGAGGCAGGAGAATGGCGGGTGTCCTGGAGGCGGAGCTTGCAGTGAGCTGAGATCCCGCCAGCACTCCAGCCTGGCGAGCGCCATCTGGCCTCAAAAAAAAAAAAAGAACTATATTGGATTTTATTGTCAGCTCCAAGAGGCTGTGTATAAAGCCACAACTGATAAAACAGCCTGTGATGTTGTAATACACCTTCTTTGCATACTGATAATGCTACTGCAGAGTGTCAAACTGCTATTAGACCCCCTTGAGAGGAAAGGCTCATTTAGCTGAATATATTAAGGCTTGCAATGGCATTGGAGGTAACTTACATAAGGCTACTCTTTTAGCTCAGGCTACGGCTGGATTGAAAGTAGGACAGTAGCCCCCACAGCCTGGTGTTGGGACTAGGTATAACATTCGAATACCCTGGAATATAAGGGGAAGTTGCATGCTGCCTCCTGGGGTTTATCCCAGGTAGCTCTAGCTTTCTTGCTGCCCACAGAGGCCTGGAGCAGGAGAGTTGCTAAGATGCCATGGAGTGCCCATTTGGTCACTGGCAGTCTGGGCAGGTTGCCCCTTTCTGGGTTTGTGGTGACGGAGAGGAGGCCAAAAGGCACAGACCGAGTCCCCGGGTGGCTGCAGGCAGCTCCAGCCCAGTCCTGAGGATCCTCCTCACCATGGTCACCTGCCTTAGTAACTCTGCCCAGGAAGTGGCCTGCTGCTTGCTGTGCTGCTGCTTTTCCTACTTCTGCCCTTCCCTGCCATCCCTCACAAGTCTCAGTTGACAAGCAATTCCTTGTCTTCCCTGGCCCCCTAGGGAAAGGGCTAAGAAACAGTCCGTGTACACCCCGACCTTACTAGCCTAAGGTGGGCGAAGGAGTGTGGAGCAGCCTAGAGTACAGAGCCCTTGGGGAGGAGCCTGCTAATAAGGGATGCTCTCCCATAGCCACATTTAAATGCTAACTAGACTGATGTGGACGAGCTCTGCCAGCTGCTGTCATCTTCAGAAGATACATGCAGCAGTACGGAATGTTTCGCTTTTTTGTAAAATGTTTAAAAGCACTGTGGCTAAGAAAATTCAGGCCGGGCGCGGTGGCTCATGCCTGTAATCCCAGCACTTTGGGAGGCCGAGGCAGGCGGATCACGAGGTCAGGAGATCGACACCATCCTGGCTAACATGGTGAAACCCCGTCTCTACTAAAAATACAAAAAATTAGCCGGGCATTGGGGCAGGCGCCTGTAGCCCCAGCTACTCGGGAGACTGAGGCAGAAGAATGTCATGAACCCGGGAGGCAGAGCTTGCAGTGAGCCGAGATCGCACCACTGCACTCCAGCCTGGGCTACAGGGTGAAACTCCGTCAAAAAAAAAAGAAAAAAGAAAACTTCAAAGCAGACCCTGTGCTGCTTGTCTGCTCTCCCCTGAGCCTCTCTGCTTGAGGGTGGTAAAAATAATAAAAAGCCCAGTATATTTTCAGTACCTTACCTAACAGGGTTGGCTGCAGGCATAGGTGGCCTAGAAGATAAGGGGAGTGGTTTTCCCCCAGCCTGTTACCTTCCTGCCTCCAGCCTCCACGCTTACACACACACTTTACCACCTGGTCCTTCTCTGGCCTCTTAGTGCCACTTGTAGTCTTCTTTCCTTCCTCTCAGGGTAAGGGCAGCAACTAGTGGCAGGCCATTAAAAAGAGCAGCTGCCTAAGGATCTCAGAACAAATAAAAAGAAACCGGTCACAGCCCTACTTTCCCAAGCTCACTTCTAAGACATTCCAGCTAAAGGCTGTTGCAGGAAAATGGCTAACACCAAAGGACATTTTTTAGAGTTTTTCTTTTTTTCCCCTTTTTTTTTACACACTTAAGCTAACTCAGTGCAGGTTTATTATCCTGGTGACTTGCAATCACATTCTAATGACTTTCAAGGGCCAAAATATAGTAAAAATTATTTAAAATATCCTTCCCTTCCATGCCTGAGTTGAACAGGTAGGCTTTATCTTTTGCCATTTCTGTATTTTATATGTTATGTATCTGTCTCATAATCCCTCTAAACATGTACAAAAGACTACAGATTTAATAGCTTCTTTCTCATAAAGGAATGCCAACGTTGCATCTAGCTGTCAGGATATGACCCTGCTACTCTTTTCCTACCTTTAAGCAAGGAACAATTTCATACTCTCTTAGCTTGTGATCTTGATTGGCAAGTAGCAATGGCTGACTTTATTGGTAATATCAGCTTTCATTTACCAGCCTCTAAGCTCCTGAACTTCTTACAAACTGTGCCTGTTAAATTTGCATCTATTGTTGTCTCTGAGCCTTTACTCCATGCCACCACTGTCTTTACAGATGGTTCAAAAAAAAAAGAAAACTGAAAAAGCAACTATATAGTGTGGCAAGATGCCATGCAGAACTGGCAGCACAAATTCCAAGAGCATTTTAAAATCTATGCAACAGGCAGAATTACGTGCCCTGATATTGGCCTTACAAATTTTCCTCACCAAAACATAAATATAATTAGTAATTCCACTTATGCGGTGGATAGTATTACTCATTTAGATCTTGCACATGTGAAGGGCATTACAAATGAACTCCTACTAGCTTTGTTTCTTGTGGCACAAGAGCTTCTCTGTACCCACTGTCGTCACCCTCTTTAGATCACATATATTCAGCTCTCATTCTGGGCTACCTGGTCCCTTATCAGAAAAGAATGCTCGAGCTGATGCTGTAGTATGACCATAGATGTGGTTTGCAGATTCTCCTGCTTTTCTGCAAGCTCAAGCTGATTATGCTTTTTTTCATCAGAACGCCCGCAGTCTTAAACAACAGTTTCATTTGACACTTACTCAAGCTCACATGATTAATAAAACTTGTCCTGATTGCCAACCGCATTCTCTTTCCCCGTTTTCCTTAGGCCTTGGTGCCAACCCATGAAGGCTAGTGCCTAACGCTATTTGGCAAATTGATGTTACTCCGTATCCGCCCTTTGGATGTTTCAAATCTCTCCACATTACGGCACAGGCCTGATACATGCTATCCTCCCAACCGGAGAAAAAACTAAAGATGCAATTGCTCTTTTGTTTAAATCTATTATGACTTTAAGCTTTCCACACACTATAAAAACTGATAATGGACCTTGCTATCTTAGTGTTCTATTTGCATATGCATTACAACTTTGGCACATACAACACAAAACTAATATTCCTTACAACTCGACCAGTCAGGCCATTGTTAAACAAGCTCATCAAACTCTTAACATATATCTTATTAAACAAAAACGGGGGAATATGGGGCTCTTCTCGAGAATAGGCCGGGTTGTTGGAGAACGAACAATGACGTTGATGACTCAGAAGGCACCTGACATTACCTGGGGACAGCTAAAGAAACTGGATCACTGGGTGCGGTGGCTCACGCCTGTAATCCCAGCACTTTGGGAGGCCAAGGCAGGCGGCTCACAAAATCAAGAGATCGAGACCATCCTGGCCAACATGGTGAAAGCCTGTCTCTACTAAAAATACAAAAAAAATATTAACCGGGCGTGGTGGCATGCACCTGTAATCCCAGCTACTCAGGAGGCTGAGGCAGGAGAATCTCTTGAACCCGGGAGAAAGGGGTTGCAGTGAGCTGAGATTGCGCCACTGCATTCCAGCCTGGTGACAAAGTAAGACTCTGTCTTAAAAAAAAAAAAAAAAAAAGAAATTGGATCAGCAAGTACCTATCCGGCATGCAGCCGTGGAAGCCCCTGCAACTGCAAAGAATTGGTCTCTTGTGTATCCAACGGTAACTGGGGAAACTTCTGAGAAAGTAAGACAGACATGGATGTTGGGGTGGCTGGTAATTCTTGTCCTTTGCCAAGTGGGATAAGCTCAAGAACATGTTTATTGGAGTCATGTTCTAAATCCCCCTGTTTTTAATGTTATTACATGGTGGGATGCTGACCTGCCTTTGTCATCTAATGATACTTCTTGGACAGAAGGTCGATGGATGCCCCTGTCTTACCCTTAACTGAAAATTTGGGATGGATTAAACTTAATGACTTCTTGATTTTATTGTCTAGTAATCCCTCTCTTTGTTTTTGCACAATAGCACATAAGTGTGTTACTCTCATTCCTCAAGAATATCTTTTACTATCAGCCCAAAAGGGATACTAAGCTTGCAAACTTGACCTTTATTTCTGCTGTTTACCACTAATCTTACTGAGGTGTCCAATGGAGCTACACAACGGCCTAATCTTCCTATATGCCATCCAAGTAGGGACTGGCAACATAAGTCTAAGGCCGTCCAGTGGTCGCTGTGCAGACAACCTGCACCGAGTCAAGGGCCTGTTTGATAATGGCACCTTACTTGATTGGAGTCCCCATGGTAATCTTATGCCTGCAAATCAGACTATTGGATTTGGAAGTCCCTCCAATAATTCTATTACCTAGTCAGAGTATGGGCTTTCAAGAGCAAAAAAAATTTTTTTTTTTTTTTTGAGACGGAGTCTCGCTCTGTCGCCCAGGCTGGAGTGCAGTGGCACGATCTTGGCTCACTGCAACCTCTGCTGCCCGGTTTCACACCGTTCTCCTGCCCCAGCCTCCCGAGTAACTGGGACTACAGGTGCCCGCCACCACGCCCAGCTAAATTTTTGTATTTTTAGTAGAGACGGGGTTTCACTGTGTTAGCCAGGATGGTCTTGATCTCCTGACCTCAGGATCAATATTACAACTGAAAAGGAAACAAGCTTTAAGCCCTGCTCATATCCAAATTTAGAGATTAGGACTTCCTTTTTTTGAACCGGTTTTTTCACATGGTGAGTATATTACTAGCAGTGGCAACTATACCCTCTCCTGGCATAATAATGCTACTGACACAGTCTTAATTTGTACTACACACCCTTACATACTCTTGTTTGGGCAAGGTGTTCCTAACATAGAGCAGAATCAATCCTTTCATAATATTAAAGTCTCTTCCAGTAATTGGTATGCTACATGCTTGTCTCATCCAAATGTTACCCAGTTGAATATAACCTATGTCATGATCTTAAAATGGCGTGCAGAATTGTGGTTGCCTGTAAATTTAACCCGGAGCTGGGAGGGAGATTCCACCCTGCAGCTATTTAGAAAAGCATTGTGTCTGCCGGGCGCGGTGGCTCACGCCTGTAATCCCAGCACTTTGGGAGGCAGAGGCGAGAGGATCACGAGGTCAGGAGATCAAGACAATCCTGGCTAACATGGTGAAACCCCGTCTCTACTAAAAATACAAAAAATAAAATAAAATAAGCTGGGAGTGGTGGCGGGTGCCTGTAGTCCCAGCTACTAGGGAGGCTGAGGCAGGAGAATGGCGTGAACCCGGCAGGCGGAGCTTGCAGTGAACCGAGATTGCGCCACTGCACTCCAGCCTGGGTGATAGAGCAAGACTCCATCTCAAAAACAAACAAAACAGTGGCCAGGCGCAGTGGCTCAAGCCTGTAATCCCAGCACTTTGGGAGGCCAAGACGGGCGGATCACGAGGTCAGGAGATCGAGACCATCCTGGCTAACACGGTGAAACCCCGTCTCTACTAAAAATACAAAAAATTAGCCGGGCGAGGTGGTGGGCGCCTGTAGTCCCAGCTACTGGGGAGGCTGAGGCAGGAGAATGGCGTAAACCCAGGAGGCGGAGCTTGCAGTGAGCTGAGATCCGGCCACTGCACTCCAGCCTGGGTGACAGAGCGAGACTCCCTCTCAAAAAACAAAACAAAACAAAAAAAGCATTGTCTCATACTTGGAAAAAAAAAAGATTTCTGGCCACTTTAATTGCCTTTTTAGGCTCAGCTATTATTATATTAGCAACTGCCGCTACTACAGCTGTTTCTCTTACAGAATCTATTTACACAGTCTCAGTGGTAAGTCACATGGTATATAATGTAACCCATGAACTTCAAGAACAGGTAAATATTGATAAAACTATTCTGTCTCGCCTGAAGGCTCTTGAAACTGCTGTTAAATAGCTGGGGAATCAGCGGCAGGCATTCATTACCCGTCAAAATTTACATTGTGATTGGAAATATAATATCTGTGTCACACCGCTGCCATATAGTACCTCCCAATATGCTTGGGAGAGAGTAAAAGCACCTCTAGGAGGGGCTTATCACAACCATTTGTCTTCTCAAATTTCCACTCTTGAGTGTAAATTAAAGAAACAACTTGAATAGTCACAGTAACTACTAACAAGTACCCTTCAGCAATTACAAGAAGGTTTTCAATGGTTAAACCCCAACACTTGGTTGTATGGGTTAAACATACGCATTTAGGTGATGGCCGTTGTACTTATTCTTTCTGTATCTGTTTGCTAGGCATCTGCAGATGACTCTGTACTGCTACCCAATACATCTATGACCAGGGAAGAATGATAGAAGCTTACCTTGCATTGGATGACCCACAGGCTTTATTTAAAAAGGGGGAGATGTGAGGGGAGGGGCGCACGGCAACATATTCAAGCTTGTATACATGGCATTTGAGGTCAGGGCATGAAAAATACTGAGGCACTCTGTGTATGTTATTTGTGTGTGAGAATGAAACTCCTTGACCCTGAAAACATGACAGAGAGTGGAGTGTGTGGTGTGATAAGGAATGCTGAAAATAGCCTCCTGAGAATGCAGTTTGAGTGCTTTTACAGGGCCACAGGTGTCTCACGACCCGACCTCAAAAAAGTCATCTAGTGGATGTGGTTTAACAAGCCCTTGCCATAAATACTTGGCAGACAGATGCGGGGGCAGACTCTCTTAGAAGAACTGCCCCCCGGCCCCAGTCAGCTGGAATTGCCGAAGAACTCATTATTGGCGTTCACTGCAAGCTCTAAGCTCTGCATTCAGCCCATGAGTTGGAGGCTGTAGTGCTCAATGACTGCACCTGTGAATAGTCCTGGCATTGCAGCCTGGGTAACACAGGGGGACTCCATCTCTAAAACTACTGGGGTGGGACTGGAGAAAGCAGCTATCTGATGCAATTTACAGGTCCACAGTCTCCATGTACTACCACAGAAGTAAAATGATGACAGATTGGAGAAAGTGATATGAAGGAAATAGTGTGATAGACAGAGATAGAGAGTGGGGAGAGACTTAGTTACTTGATAGAGTGGCCTGGAAAGAGCTCCCCAAGGAGGCGACCTGAAGTAGAAGAATGCTCCAGCACTTCAGGCAGAGAGAACACTGGTCTGAAAGTCCCGAGGTGGGAAAGACCGCGGCATGTTCTCGGACAAGGGCTTGCTTTCTTCTTTTTTCTTTTTTATTTATTTGTTTATTTTTTTGAGACGGAGTTTCGTACTTATTGCCAAGGCTGGAATGCAATGGCGCGATCTTGGCTCACCGCAACCTCCGCCTCCCAGGTTCAAGCGATTCTCCTGCCTCAGTCTTCCAAGTAGCTGGGATTACTGGCATGCACCAGCATACTTGGTTAATTTTGTAATTTTAGTAGAGACCGGGTTTCTCCATGTTGGTTAGGCTGGGCTTGAACTCCCAACCTCAGGTGATCTGCCTGCCTCAGCCTTTCAAAGTGCTGGGATTACAGGCTGAGCCACCACGCCTGGCCTCTTTCTTTTTATAAAACCATAATTCATGAGGTAAAATAACACATCATACTCTGCAATCCAGAACACACATCTAAAACAAAAAGTTTATAAGATAGTCCTTCTACATAAAATACTAAAATGCATTCATATTTTATTTTCTTTCTTCTTTTTTTGTGGGGGGTGGCCAGGGTCTTGCTGTGTTATCCAGACTGGAGTGCAGTAGTGCCATCATAACCCACTGCAACCTTGAACTCTTGGCCTCAAGCAGTCCTTTTACATCAGCCTCCCAAAGTAGAGATTGCAGGTGTGAGCCACCGCACCTGGCCTAGGTGTACAGTTCTGTGTGCTTTGATAAGTATACCGAATTATGTGCATCGTCACCATCAAGATATAGAGCATTTCTAATTCCCTAAAAGTTCCCTCTGGCTCCTTTGTAGTCAATCTCTCCCCTAACTGGCAGCTCCTACAAGCAATGACCTAATCTCCTTTATCATTATTTATTTATTTATTTATTTATTTATTTATTTATTTATTTTTTGAGATGGAATCTCGCTCTGTCGCCCAGGCTGGAGTGCAGTGGTGTGATCTTGGCTCACTGCAAACTCTGCCGTCTGGGTTCAAGCAATTGTCCTGCCCTTTAAATTCGAGAAGGACTACGCGTACGCCACTACGCCCGGCTGATTTTTGTATTTTTATAGAGACTGGTTTCGACTATATTGGCCAGGCTGGTCTTGAACTCATTAACCTTGTGGATTCACCTGCCCTCCCAGTTGATTACAGGGCGCGGAGCCACCATCACCGCCACCAGTTTTAATATATTTTTCTTAATGTGTCTGTCTAGCAGTTTATTGATTTTGAGACGGAGTCTCGCTTCGTCACCAGGCTGGAGGTAGTGGCTGGATCTCAGCTCACTGCAGCCCGGCCCCGGGTTCACGCCATTCTCCTGCCTCAGCTCTCCCGAGTAGTTAGATCACAGGCGCCCACCACCCCAGCCATTTTTGTATTTTTAATAGAGACGGGTTTCACCTGCAGTAGCCAGGATGGTCTGACCTGACCTCGTGATCCGCCTCGCCTCGCCTCCCCAAAGTGCTGGGATTACAGGCTTGAGCCACCGCCACCGCCAGTTTATTGGATTTTTGAATATCTTTTTCAAGAAACCAGCTTTTGGTTTCATTGACTCTCCCTTTCCTCCCCCTTCCCCCTTTCTCCTTCCCCTCTTCCCGCAGTGTCATGATCTTCAGCTCACTGCAACCTCCGATTCCCAGGTTCCAGCGATTGTCCTGCCTCAGCCTCCGAGTAGCTGGGATTACAGGAACCCGCCATCGCACCTGGCTAATTTTTGTATTTTTAGTAAAGACAGGGTTTCACCACCTTGGCCAGGCTGGCCTCGAACTCCTGACTTCGTGATCCACCTGCTTTGGCCTCTCAAAGTTTTGGGATTACAGGTGTGAACCACTGTGCCTGGTCTCTCTATTGTTTTTCTGTTCTCCATTTCATTTCTACTTTATTTCTTTCCTTATTTGCTTTGGATTTAATTTCCTCTTCTTTTTTCTGGTTTCTTTAAGTGGAATATTTAATTACTGATTTGAAGCTTTCCTTGTTTTCTAATTTAATGTTTAAATTTTCATTTAAACACGACTTTGGCTGTGTCCCATACATTTTTATATGTTGTGTTTTTATTTTTATTCAATTCAAACTATTTGTTCATTTCCCTTGCGACTTCCTCTTTGACCCCTGGGTTTTTTAGAAGAGTGCTGTTTACAAATATTTGGGGGATTTTCTAGGTATCTTTCTGTTATTCATTTCTAATTTAATCCAGTGTGGTCAGAGAACATACTTTTTATGATTTCAATTGTTTTAAACGTGTTGAGGCTTGCTGTGTGGACCAGAATATCATTTATCCTCATGAATGCTCCATGTACTCTTGAAAATACTGTGTGTTCTGTTGTTAGATTAAGTGACCTATAAATGTCAATTAGCTCAAATTTGTTGATAATATGTCCGGGTCTTCCATATACTGACCTGATTTTCTGTCTACTGGTTTGTTTGTTTGTTTTTTGTTTTTTTTGAGATGGAGTCTCGCCCTGTCACCCAGGCTGGAGTGCAATGGCTCCATCTCAGCTCACTGCAACCTCCGCCTTGGGGATTCAAACAATTCTCCTGCCTCAGCCTCCTGAGTACCTGGGATTATAGGCGCCCACCACCACGCCCAGCTAATTTTTGTATTTTTAGTAGAGACAGAGTTTCACTATGTTGGCCAGGCTGGTCTCGAACTCCTGACCTTGTGATCCACCTGCCTTGGCCTCCCAAAGTGTTGGGATTACAGGTGTGAGCCACCATACCTCCTGGGTTCAAGCAATTCTCCTGCCTCAACCTCCCAAGTAGCTGGGACTATAGACGTGCACCACCACGACTGGCTAATTTTTGTATTTTTGGTTGATGCAAGGTTTCACCATGTTGGCCAGCTGATCTCAACTCTTGATCCTCAGTGATCTACCCGCCTAGACTCCTAAAGTGTAATTTTTTTTTTTTTTTTTGAGGCGGAGTCTCGCTTCTGTCACCCAGGTTGGAGTGTGCAGTGGCGCTGGGACCAGCTCACTGCAAAGCTCCGGCCCTGGTTCTGCCATTCTCCGCCTCAGCCTCCCGAGTAGCTGGGACTACAGGCGCCGCCACCACTCGCTAATTTTTGTATTTTTAGTAGAGACGGGTTTCACTGTGTTAGCCAGGATGGTCTCGATCTCCTGGGACTCGTGACTCCGCCTCGGGCCTCCCAAAGTGCTGGGATTACAGGCTCGAGCCACCGCTGCCTCGGCCGTAATTTTGTTTTTGTAGAGACGGGGTTTCACCATGTTGGCCAGGCTGGTCTTGAACTCCTAGCCTCAGGTGATCTGCCCACCTCCGGCGTGAGCCATTGTGCCAGACCACGAATTTTTAAATTCTGTTTTTCTCTCATTTTTCATCTCTTTCTCTTTCTTTTTTTTTTTTTGAGACGGAGTCTCGGCCTGTCGCCCAGGCTGAGTGCAGGGCCGGATCTCTGTCTCACTGCAAGCCCCGCCTCCCGGCTTACCATTCCTCCTGCTCCCAGCCTCCCCGAGCACCACAGGCTCAGCCACTGCCCGTTTTAGCTTTTAGAGACGGGTTTCACCTGTGACAGCTGCCAGGTCTCACCTCCCCTGACCTCGCGATCCGCCTCTGCTGCCTCGCCTCCCAGTGCTGATTACAGGCTTGAGCCACCGCCACCGCCCATCTCCTTCTTTTTTACTCCACTCTCTCTTGAGATTTCACTGAACTTCATCTTCCAAATCTCTTTCTGATACTTTTCATTTTTACACTCATATTTTTCTAATTTTCTCCCTCCTTCCTTTTCCTCCCTTTTCCCCTTCCTTCCTTTTCCAGATCCATCCTTCCATCCATCCTTCCTTTGTCTCACCTGTCACCCAGGGCACGAGCGTGATCCTTGCCCACTGTAACCTCTGTTCCCCGGTCTGCTGACTCATCACCAGCCCCGCAGGCTGCCACACCTGCACCTTGTGTTTTAGTACAGATGGTTTCACCATGCTGGCCAGGCTGTCCTAAACTCCTGACTTTAGGATCTGTCTGGCCTTGCTTCCCAGAGGTTGATTACAGGAGCTGACTGTAACTAACCTCCGCCCTTCCCTCCTTTTCCCTCCCTCCCTCCCTTCTCCTCCTCCCTCCTCTCCTCTTTTTATTTTTATTTTTTGGATAGTCTCCCCTTCTGTGCTGAGGTTGGTGCCCAAATGCACCATCTTGGCCTCACTGCAACCTCACTTCCCTGGGTTCAAGGGCTTCTAGGTGCTCCTGACTCCAGCAGCTGGGATTACAAGTGTGCATGCTACCACACTGGTTAATTTTATTTTTAGCAAAGACAATGTTTCATAAAGTTGTTAAAGGTCTCTAACCTTGACTGTGATTCACCTGCCCACCTCCCCAAAATGCTAGATTGAAGAGGCATGGTTTCACCGTGCCCAGCCTCTATATTTTTCTAGTTATCAAGAGCTCTGTTTTGCTGGGCATGGTGGCTCACGCCATAATCTCAGCACTTAGAGGTCGAGTATGGGCAGATGATGAGGTCAGGAGTTTGAGACCAGCCTGCATTAATATGGTGAAACCCTGTCTCTACTAAAAATACAAAAAATTAGCCAGGGCACTGATGCATGTCTGTAATCCCAGCTACTGAGGCTCAGGCAGGAGAATTGCTTGAACCCAGCAGGCGGAAGTCTCCAGTGAGCTGATCATGCCACTGCACTCCAGCCTGTGCAACACAGCGCGTGACTCCATTTCACAAAAAAAGAGCTCTGTTTTATCTCTAGATTTTTTTATAGTATTTTTTCTGATTTCATGGTTATAATTTCTTTCTGTCTTCTTAAAGACATAGATATAATAGATTTTGGTAAGTTTTCCTTTTGTTTAGTCTCTATTTTCCAAGTTATTCTTTTTATTCGTTTTGCTTAATCTCCATTTCAAGAGGTCTTCTGTCAGTTTCTGCACCTTCCTCTGCATATATTTTTAAAAAGCTTACATCACGAAAAGTTTGATGAGCAGGCGGCAGCTCAAGCCTGTAATCCCAGCACTTTGGGAGGCCGAGGTGGGTGGATCACTTGAGGTCAAGAGTTTGCGATCAGCCGGTCCAAGATGGTGAAACCCTGCCTCTACTAAAAATACAAAAATTAGCTGGGCGTGGTGGCATGCACCTGTAATTCCAGCTACTCGGGAGGCTGAGGCAGGGAGTTACTTGAACCCGGGAAGCGGAGCTTGCAGTGAGCCGAGATCCTGCAACTGCACTCCAGCCTGGGTGACAGAGCGAGACTCCATCTCGAAAATAAATAAATAGATAAAGACATAAATAAATGAAAACAAACCACCAATGATGGTAGCTGGTGCCTATAATCCCAGCTACTCTGGAGGCTGAGGCAGGAGAATGGCTTGAACCCGGGAGGCAGAGGCAGTGAGCTGAGATCACGCCACTGCACTCCAGCCCAGCTGACAGGAGCAAGACCTGGGCCTCAAAACAAACAAATAAAATAAAACAGAAAGCCGATGAGTAGCTTTGTCATCTTGGCATGGGACTTGGTGACTTTAATGTGATTTCTTAGCTTGCCTCCCAAGAGACCCTAAGACATGGGAATGGAGTAGAGTGCCCAGTGGAAACACAGGTGGGGAGTAGGAATGTGAGACAGGGAAGCTAAGGCAGCCATGATGCTAACTATGACTGGGAGTGACTGAGGCTTAATCCTGCAGAGGACGTTTGGGAAGAATGCAAAACGTACACCTCAGAGTTATTGCACACAAGGGCAAGGGAGCTGGGGTATTTATAAATCAAATTGACAGTCGTTGGATGAGAGCTGCTCCCGGGGTCATTCATTCCCTACTACTTCTGCCTGCCTTGTTCCTGGGCAGAGTAACCTTCCCTGGCTTTGAAGAGACACTTCAAGCAACATGCCACAGTCACTGGCAGTCGGAAGTCAGCAGAAGTACATTAAAGTGGGACTGCCCAGGGGGTATGGATGGGTCAGTGACATGCATTACAGTGACCTAGCTGGGCTGTTACTTGGGAATTCCCATCAGTATTTTTAGGTCTTTTTTTCTTTTTTGTCCCTGTCAAGTGTCCTGGACAATCTCTTGTCTGGTGGGTTTCTGTCTGATGAGAGACCCAGACGTGTGACCTAGTTGAGCAGTTCCAGCCACCCCCTAGCCATTTGAACTCTCCAACCTGAGGCTCTAGGCGTGTAAGTTAAGAAGCCGTCATGGGCCTTGCATCCCCAGCAGACATCACATGGATCAGAGGCAAGCTGTGCCCTTGTGGAATTGTGACCCTGCATTTTGCGAAATATACAGTGGTTGCTGTTTTAAGAAACAGTTCTGGGGCAGTTTGTTACACAGCAATAGATAACCCAAGTAAACCAGAAAAGAAACTGAGTTACTGATGTCTGAGGTTTTTCCTCTACACATCAGGAAGACCTGGCAACATTTAGACTTGAACAGAGAGAGTAGCTAAAAGTATATGTTGGTCTGGAAGAAAATATGCATTTTAGAATTTAAAAAATCTTTAGAAAGTATTAACTTTAGACTTTTTTTTCTTTACCCATAGTTCCATTCTTTATTTTATTTTTTATTTTTTTGAGACGGAGTCTCGCTATGTGGTCCAGGCTGGAATGCCATTCTGCCTGCAATCTCCGCCCCGGGTTCAAGAGATTCTTCTGGCTGGGCGGTGGCTCACGCTGTAATCCCAGCACTTTGGGAGGCCGAGGTGGGCGGATCACGAGGTTTAGGATCGAGACCACTGAAACCCGCCTCCCTACTAAAATACAAAAAATTAGCTCGGGCATGGTGTGGCGCGTCGGTAGTCCCAGCTACTTGGGAGGCTGAGGCAGGAGAATGGGCGTGAACTGGAGGCGGTGCTTGCAGTGAGTCGAGATCGCCACTGCACTCCAGCCTGGTGACAGAGCGAGACTCCGCCTCAAAAAAAAAAAAAAAAAGATTCTTTCTTCTGCCTCAACCTACCGGAGAAGCTCGACTATTGTGGTGCCCACCATCAAACCCAGCTGATTTTTGTATTTTCAGTACAGACAGGGTTTCACCATGTTAGCTGCTGGTCTCGAACTCCTTTTTGGTTTGTTTGTTTGTTTGAGACAGAGTCTTGCTCTTGCCCAGGCTGGAGTGCAGTGGCTAATCTCGCCTCACTGCAGCTCCACCTCCCGGGTTCATGCCATTCTCCTGCCTCAGCTCTCCCAGTAGCTGGCAGGCATGCACCACCTACGGCCTTAGCTGGTTTTTGTATTTTTAGTAGAGACAGGTTTTCACCAGTTAGCCAGGATGGTCTCGGGAGATCCTGATTCTTTAGGTCTGCCCACCTCAGCCTCCCACATGCTGGGATTACAGGCGGAGCCACCGTGTCTGGCCTCTAACTCTGACCACAGGTGATCCACCCGCCTCAGCCTCCCAAAGTGCTGGAATTACAGGTGTGAACCACTGCACCTGGCCCATAGTTCTGTTCTTTAAAAGCCCAAGTTTATTTATTTACTTATTTATTATAAATCACAAACCATGATGCCATAAAAGCCCAAGTTTAAAGACAAGAGTGGAAATGCCCTCAACAGTACCTCCAGATCGGGTGGCTTTTTTATCCATCTCAGGGGCTCAAGCAATCTGCCCACCTCAGCCTCCCAAAGTGCTGGGATTACAAGCATAAGGCACTGCACCTGGCCAGTAAACTCATTTTATGTGTGTGTGTGTGTATGTATGTATGTATGTATGTCTGTATTTTCTTGAGGCAGATTCTCACTCTGTTGCCCAGGCTGGAGTGCAGTGGCATCACCTTGGCTCACTGCAACTTCCACCTCCTGTGTGTTCAAGCTGAGCCTCATGCCCCAGCTCCTCCCAAGCAACTGGGATTACAGGCATGTGCGCCGCTGCTCCCAGCAGACCAAACTGAGGTTGGGCTGCTATTTCTTCGGCCTCAACAAGATGTATTGAACCGGGAGGAAGAGAGTTTTTATTTCTGTAACCAGTGACGAAGAGAAGGCCTGGAAATTATTGCAGACCAACTCAAAATTACAAAGTTTTTCAGAGCTTATATACCTTCTTTTTTTTTTTTTTCTTTTTTTTTTCTTTTTTTTTTTTTTTTGAGATGGAGTTCCTGCCAGCCCCCAGGCTGGAGGTGCAGGGAGCGCGGGATCTCGCTCACTGCAAGCCCGGCCTGGTTCACGCCCCATTCTCCGCCTCTCAGCCTCCCAAGCAGTTGGAACTACAGGCTTCCCGGCCACCACGCCTCGCTGTTTTTGTATTTTTAGTAGAGACGGGTTTCACCATGTTAGCCAGGATAGTCTCGGACCCTGACCTCGTGATCCACCACTGCCTCCCAAAGTGCTGGGATTATGTGCTTTGAGCCACCGCTCAGTTTATATAATCTTCTAAGCTATATGTCTACATGTAAGTTTGCATTCATCTAAAGACATAAGTGATTAATTTCTTTTACTAAGGTCCAAGTCCTGAAGACCTTCCTCTGGAGCCTCAGTGAATTTACTTAATCTAAATGGGTCCAGCTGCTGGGGTGATTACCCTTATCTTGTCTCCTGCTAAATCATGGAGGTTTGAGGAGTTCCTTCAGACCCCAATACACTTGTTTGTGGAGGCTCAGAGCTCTCAGACCCCCAGTAAACTTTGTTTAACTCTGAATGGGGTCCCCATTAAGAATTCCTTTCAGTTATTTTGTCATGTTTTAAGGCCCAGGAAAGGCCTCAAGTAAAACCCTGATGGCTTTTTGTTACATCCCAGCCTTTGTACAAGGGCACTGGCTTTTAATGTTTAACTTAACCACGCTGTCAGTACTGAAACAGTTGTTACTGAGACCTGGCCTGCCACACCACCGTGCCCAGTGTAGGGTCCAGCCCTACGGGGCTTAGCGGGTGTGCTCCCCATGTGCGGAGATGACAGGTTGTAATAAAGAAAGACACAAGACAAACAAAGAGAAAGCAGCTGGGCGCCGGGGACCACTACCACCAAGACGCGGAGACCAGTAGTGGCCCTGAAAGGCTGGGCTCGCTGATATTTATTGCATACAAGACAAAGGGGCAAGGTAAGGAGGGTGAATCTTCTGAGTGATTGACAAGGTGAAGCAAGTCACATGATTACAGGATAGGGGACCCTTCTGTTTTAGCTAGCGGAAGCAGAGAGAGAAGGCAGCATAGTTCAGCGTTTTCTTCCCTGCACTTATAAGAAAGATCAAAGATTTTAAGACTTTCACTATTTCTTTTACTGCTATCTACTACGATCTTCAAAGAGGAACCAGGAGTACAGGAGGAGCATGAAAGTGGACGAAGAGTGTGACCACTGAAGCATAGCACCACAGGGAGGGGTTTAGGCCTCCGGATGACTGCTGGCAGGCCTGGATAATATCCAGCCTTCCACAAGAAGCTGGTGGAGCAGTGTTCCCTGACTCCTCCAAGGAAAGGAGACTCCCTTTCGCAGTCTCCTACGTAACAGGTGCCTTCCCAGACACTGGCATTACTGCTTGACTGAGGAGCCCTCAAGTGGCCCTTATGCGGGTGTGACAGAAGGCTCACCTCTTGCCTTCTAGGTCACTTCTCACAATGTCCCTTCAGCACCTGACCCTATACCCACTGGTTATTCCTAGGTTATATTAGTAATGCAACAAAGAGTAATATTAAAAGCTAATGATTAATAATGTTTATAATAATGATTACTAATTGTCCATGATCATCTCTTTATCTAATTTGTCTTATGACTCTTCTTATTCTAACTATTTTCTTTATTATACTGAAACAGTTTGTGCCTTCAGTCTCTTGCCTTGGCACCTAGGTAATCCTTCGCCCACAGCCCAGCTAATTTTTGTATTGGTAGTAGAGACAGGGTTTTACCATGTTGGCCAGGATGATCTCAAACTCCTGGCCTCAAGTGATCAGCCTGCCTTGGCCTCCCAAAGTGCTGGGATTACAGACATGAGCCACTGTGCCCAGCCTTATTCTTGTTTTAAAAGTAGTGGCCGGATGGCTGGGCATGGTGGCTCACGCCTGTAATCCCAGCACTTTGGGAGGCCGAGGTGGGCGGATCACAAGGTCAGGAGATTGAGACCATCCTGGCTAACACAGTGAAACCCGGTCTCTACTAAAAAAACAAAAAATTAGCAGGGCATGGTGGCGGGTGCCTGTAGTCCCAGCTACTCAGGAGGCTGAGGCAGGAGAATGGCGTGAACCTGGGAGGCAGAGCTTGCAGTGAGCCGAGATCACGCCACTGCACTCCAGCCTGGGCAACAGAGCAAGACTCCGTCTTAAAAAATAAATAAAAATTAAAAAATAATAAAAGTAGGGGCCGGACTCAGTGGCTCACATTTGTAATCTCAGCACTTTGGGAGGCCGAGGCAGGAGGATGGCTTGAGCCCAGGAGTTCCAGACCAGCTTAAGCAACACGGCTAAACCCCGTATCTAAAACATACAAAAAAATTTAGCTGGGAGTGGTGGCATGCACCTATAGTTCCAGCTACTCTGGAGGTCAAGATGGGAGCCCAGGGAGGTTGAGGCTGCAGTGAGCCGAGATTGTGCCACTACACCCCAGCCTGGGCCACAGAGTGAGACCCTGTCTCAAAAACATAAAACAAAATAAAATAAAAACTCCTACAAGGAAGAAAGTAGTCATCTTTATAGAGTCCTCTCCGTGTAGTGCTAGCACAATCTCTCAAGAGGCACCCAGTGTAGAGAAACGACAGTGAAGTTAGCAGTACCGAGGAGCAGGGTTTGAATCCCAGCTCTTTCATGTTTTAAATGTTGGGCTTTGGGGAAGTTATTCTACCTCTTTCAGCCTGTGCACCCTGTCTCATCATTAAAAAATGAGAATGAGGCCAAGTGCAGTGGCTCATGCCTGTAATCCCAACACTGGGAAGCAGAGGCAAGAGAATTGCCTGAGGCTGGGAGTTTGAGACCAGCCTGGGCAACATAATGAGATCCCAATCTCTACAAAAAAATTTAAAAATTATCTGGGCATGGTGGCACACACCTGCGGTCCCAGCTACTCAGGAGGCTGAGGTGGGAGGATCACTGGAGCCCAGGAATTTGAGTCTGCAGTGATGGTTCCACTGCACTCTAGCCTGGGTGACAAAATGAGACCCTGTCTCAAAAAAAAAAAAAAAAAAAAAAAAGTGAAAATGATAATACCTACTATGAAGGATTGCTTTGAGAAGAAATGAGATAATGTACACAAAAGTACATCACATATCACTTAGCATATGGCTGAGACTTTAAAAAATCCTGGCTTTGTTTTCCTGCATTAGGAGTTTATTGCTGTCAAAGTGATGGTTCCAAGAAGTCAAAGGAGCCAGAGCACCGGACAGCTCAGCAGCAGTTTGTTTGGGTCACCAAATGCCTCTCTTCCCTCCATATTGCCACTGACTTAGATCCTGGAGAGGTAAGGTTTTAAAAATATCAACCTATTATCTTATGTTTTTGGTAATCCTTGTAACCTGGTTCCCTATCTCAATGAAAAAAACCAAGGGTTCTGGCTTTATTACCTAAAGAAAGGAATGACAGTATAATACCAATTATAAATGGGTCAAATTTTTGGCTTTGGAGTTTCAAAGACTCATGGCGTTTAAAAAAAAAAAAAAGAAAGAAAAAATGGACCAGGCGCAGTGGCTCACGCCTGTAATCCCAGCACTTTGGGAGGCTGACGCGAGTGGATCACTTGCAGTCAGGAGTTCAAGACCAGCCTGACCAACATGGTGAAACCCCGTCTCTACTAAAAATACAAAAATTAGCCAGGTGTTGTGGCGCGTGCCTGGAATCCCAGCTACTCGGGAGGCTGAGGCATGAGAATCCCTTGAACTTGGGAGGTAGAGATTGCAGTGAGCTCACTGCACTTCAGCCTGGGCAACAGAGCAAGATTCTGTCTCCAAAAAAAAAAGAAAGAAAAAAAAGAAAATGGAGAGTTCCTTTTCTCAACACTCTCATTAATACATGCATGCACACACACACTTGCATGTAGCCACAAATTCTCACATGTGCATGCACACACTCAAAGGACTAGATAAAGATTCTCCAGACTTTGCAGTAGGGAAGTCAGGTGGAAGCAGGGAGCTGGAATGGATAATGTATGAAGAAACTATTAATGTGTTTTTTCCTTTTATCCTGTTCTCTTTTGCCTTCAGCAAGTAAATGACCTCTTTCTTATTTGGTTGTGGCATCAATCTGCTTGTGAGGAGATTAAGATTGTTTCAGAAGAAATATAAAGAGAAGGAAAGGATAATATGCATTTGTTGAAATTCAAAATAGGATTTTGCAGCAAGACAATGGACTTGAAAACTGTACTATGAGAAAGAAATCGTTTTCTGCATTCATTTAGCTCCTATTTAACATAATCAAGAGCCAGATCTAGAATCAAGTTTCTACCAAAGGAGGAGGTAATTTAATCTCTCATCTTTGATTTCCTGTATGTCCATAATGAGGATAATAACACCTACCTCAACAGATTGTTTCCAAAGGGAACCCTTGTCTTTTGAAGTGGTAATTAGAGCCAGGAAGCCAAAGATAAGATATGAAAAGAATAAAAGAAAAGCCTACCACTTCTCATCTTGGGGTTTGAACAAGAGGCAGGCAGGGATGTGAGAGTCAAGGAGATGACTTGGACTTGGGGGAATGGCTTCAGAAACATCCAGACAGCAGAAGAGATCACTGAAGCTGCTACAAAATTTTGCCCATTGTAGATAAGTGGGCAAATCAGGATGCACTGGCAGGGAGACAGGGTCTGTTTTGTGTTACCAGCTCTTTGCCAGTGATGGGTATTGAATTGAGAGCCATGGGCCTGCCATGAGGCGTGGAGTGGGAAGAGGGTGACCTGGCAGCAGAGGCATGTGGTTTGCATAACTTGGTTAGGAGCTGAATGGGAGACATGGTGGAGATTCAGGGGGCCCACTGGGCTACCAAGAGCCACAGGGAGGTTGAGTCAGCCAGGAAGCACCAATGAGATCAGATCCAGCTAAGAGATCCATGAGAAACTCTAAATGTTGACTTTAGCCAAAGGCCAGCAGGATGAATGTGACCAAGTACATACTGACTCATAAACTGGAGGAGCTGGAGGACACACTGAGAACCCAAGGACCCTAGCTCTCCTCCTGTACCTGTCCCCAGGAGATTGCTTAAGCCACTCTATTTATTTTCATACTCATGGGTTTGTGAGTTGTCTGTGGTTTGTCTAATCCAGGCTGGGCTTGACAGGGCTTGGTAGGACTCCTTTAGTTCTGGTCCAGTGTCTATTCTGGGTCACAGCTGAAGGGGCAATGGATATCTGGAGTTTGCCTTTCTCTTGTCAGATCCCAGGAGTGCAAGAGGCCAAGCCAAACTACAAAAGCACATTTAAAGCATCTGCTTGCATCCTGTCCTCTGGCATTCTGTTGGCACAAGCAAGTCACACAGCAAAGGGGATGGATGTACAATTAAATAATAAGGAAAAAGCAAAGAATTGGGAATAACAGTACAAACCACCACAGGGCCCCACCTACCTCCAAGAAGTAATACCCTCAGATTGATCTGGGAAATCCAAGAGCAGATGATGTTTCCCATGTGCCAAGAATATCAGTGGAGCGTCACACAGAGGGCCCAAAAGCCAGCACACCAAGGATGATGGAGCAGGATGAAGAGACCCTGGGTCCTAGATAATATAGTTAAGGGGCTTTGCTGGCTGCTGACCTCCAGACATTTTTGTAATATGAAACAATTAAATGTCTTTATTAGCCGACATTATTAGCTGAGTTTTCTGTTGCTTTCATCTGAATGCATCCTAACTGTTGCAGGACTCTTTATTTTTATTTTTATTTATTTATTTTTTGAGATAGAGTTTCACTCTTGTGGCCCAGGCTGGGGTGCAATGGCGCCATCTTGGCTCACTGCAACCTCCGCCTCCAAGTTCAAGCGATTCTCCCACCTTAGCCTCCCCAGTAGCTGGGACTACAGGTATGTGCCACTACGTCAGGCTAATTTCGTATTTTCACTGGTGATGGGTTTCACCATGTTGGCCAGGCTAGTCCTGACCTCAGGTGATCTGCCCACCTGGGCCTCCCAAAGTGCTGGGATTACAGGCTTGAGCCACCACGCCCAGCCTTGTTGCAGGACTCTTATTAACCCTATTTGTCCATGAGACCCAGAGACGTAAAGGCTGGAGGTCGGGTTTTTTGTGTTGTTGTTGTTGTTGTTGTTGTTGTTGTTTTCAGGCAGCCCCCTGAACCAAAATAGGTTCAGAGAGACTCCCTGGAGGCTGGGTTTGATCTCAGACTTTATCTCCAGAGCACGTGCTTTTACCCACCATTATGGTATCCTACCTTCCAAGCTTGTGTGAGGTTGAAGGCTCTTATGTACTTGTAGTTTATTCAAAGGATAATATGGTAAAATGCCCTCATAGTGAAAAGTCTGTGCATGGCAGTAAAAAAGTGCCAATGTGACCTTGCTCTGGCTGGTGGCTGGCCAACTCAGGGAAGAGTCAGCTCCCAGAGGCCCCTACTCAGTTGTGAGGCTTGTCTTGGGATTGCCCCAGCTTTACTCAGAGAGGGATGCTGTAGTGATGGTGACTCCACCCAATAATTTAGTCAAACCTGCTTGCTTGAATCAGGCCTTTTCAAGTACCTCCTCCCTTCATTACTCTATTCTCCTTTGAGATAGTGGGAAGGAAATTTAGCAAATAGCTGGTCTAAGTCATCAGCTTTCAGATCCACTCTATAGATTAAGATATCTGGATCACATGGAAATATTTGTCTAAGCTGATACCAGGGACAGACCCAACCATGATCTCCCACCCAGGAGGTGCTCAGTCAGGGTTTACTGAATAAACGAACAAGCCATCATCTAGGATTAAGGACTGATGATTATCACTAGGATCCAGGGATAATTTGACTTAACGTTCTATTTGCCGGAATATTCAGGGTTATTGACATTCACGGGAACTGACTGCTAGCCAAAGTCACACGAGACTGATAGGTAAGCTAGAATACATGGGGCATTGGTCTTCCCAGTGAGCAGTGAATTCTTGTGCCTCTGCCTAAGGTACTTCCTAGTACTAAGGTGCAGATGCAGACTAAACAAGATGATTACCTAACATGAGCCAGAGGGGTCAGGACCTGGTGAGGGAAGTTTCTCCAGGGCCCTGCAGAAGCCACTGAGCTATCAGTGCCTTGGGTGGATTTAGGAATTTTGGAAGTGTGACTTAGGCCGGGTGCGGTGGCTCACGCCTGTAATCCCAGCACTTTGGGAAGCCGAAGCGGGCAGATCACGAGGTCAGGAGATCGAGACCATCCTGGCTAACATGGTGAAACCCTGTCTCTACTAAAAATACAAAAAATTAGCTGGGCGTGGGCGTGGTGGCGGGCGCCTGTAGTCCCAGCTACTTGGGAGGCTGAGGCAGGAGAATGGCGTAAACCCGGGAGGCAGAGCTGGCAGTGATCCAAGACTGTGCCACTGCACTCCAGCCTGTGCTACAGAGCAAGACTCCGTCTCAAAAAAACAAAACAAAAAACTGGAAAATCTAGTCCTGCCCAAGCTCCTCTCTTTGTCTTTGAGGGGAGCCAGTCTCCAGAAATCTCTGCTGTCTTCCCCATTACCCTGCATGGCTGCTGGCTCCCAGGCGGTATGATGACCATCCCAGAATCTCCAAGTGTCCAGGGCCACCTCTGCTGCATCTGCCACAACTCCCAGGCTTCACTGCCTCCTGTGATGATGGGGCCCCGGGGCTGACACAGCTCCGTCTCTTTAGGAGAGGCTCCTGCACAGAGGGACCTGGACTGTACTGATACCTCCTTGCCTAGGGCTCTGCTTCCACAGCTGGGCTGCAGCCCTTCTTTTTTTCCTGTCTTCTCCTTTGTTCTGAAGCAGGAGGCCTTCCCGGGGCGCTCCAGTTTGCCTACATCTGGGGATAACTTGACTTATGTCCCATTTTGACGGTGTTTCTTTCACTCATTTGGCCAACCATATTTATTGGTGGCCAATTTTGTGACATCAGTGTGCTAAGTACAGGGGTGGTGGTACAGGTCCATGTAGCTTAGGGCCCAGCTGAGAATACCAACATTTAATGAGACATCACAATGAAATGTGCTGAGAGTCGTGGACCAGGGACACCTAATCTAGCAGGGGAGACAGCAAGGCCCTTTCTAACTATGTGAAGTTTATGATGAGAACTGGAGAATGAGTAGAAATTAGCCCCGTAAAAGAATGGGGGCAGAGAGGCTCACTGTTTTATACAAATTGCTTCCAATAGCAGAAAAATGCTTCATGAGATTATTACCTAGATACAGAGTTATAACCAACATTAAAAACAAAACAAGTGGCCAGGCATGGTGGCTTACGTCTGTAATCCCAGCACTTTGGGAGGCCGAGGCGGGCAGATCACAAGGTCAGGAGTTCGAGGCCAGCCTGGGGAGGCCAACATGGAGAAACCCTGTCTCTACTAAAAATACAAAAATTAGCCGGGCATGGTGGTACACACCTGTAATCCCAGCTACTCAAGAGACTGAGGCAGGAGAAGCGCTTGAACCCAGGAGGCGGACGTTGCAGTAAACCAAGATTGTGCCATTGCACTCCAGCCTGGGCCACATAGCAAGTCTCTGTCCAAAAATATAATAAATAAATAAATAAAGTGGTGCCTGGGCACGGTGACTCATGCCTGTAATCCCAGCACTTTGGGAGACTGAGGCGGGCAGATCACGAGGTCAGGAGATCAAGACCATCCTGGCTAACACGGTGAAACCCCATCTCTACTAAAAATACAAAAAAATTAGCTGGGCATGGTGGCGGGTGCCTGTAGTCCCAGCTACTCGGGAGGCTGAGGCAGGAGGATGGCATGAACCCGGGAGGTGGAGCTTGCAGTGAGCAAAGATCACGCCATTGCACTCCAACCTGAGCAACAGAGCAAGACTCTGTCTAAATAAATAAATAAATAAAGTGGTAAGAACAGATGTTAATCAGTGACATACTACGGCAATAGGGAAAAGAGTCTAGCTTGAACTGAACTCAACTTTGATTTGTAGAGATAACTGGGCATTTTAAAGCGAGAATGAAAGAATAGAGAGACAGGGTGAGTGGGGGCTCAATGACGTCAGAGAAGTGACAGATTACAAAAAGTGGGAAGGGGGTTGGTCTGTGTTAAGCCCACCTAGGCTTGTTAGCTGGGGCTTATCATTAGGCTCCTACACTCTCACAGCAGCTAGGAAACAGGAGCCCTACCTTCAGCTGTGGACTGGAACAAACAGTACATTTTTTTGGCAGCCTTGAGTTCTCTCAGTCAGACACTTTAAAGGGCATTAGGGTCATCCTAGAGATGTGGCCTTGAACTGTTAGAAACTATGTTAGTGTTCATGAAAGTCTTTATCAGGTCGGATACAGTAGCTCACGTCTGTAATCCCAGCACTTTGGGAGGCTGAGGTGGGCAGATCACCTGATGTCAGGAGTTCGAGACCAGCCTGGCCAACATAGTAAAACCCCGTCTCTACTGAAAGTATAAAAATTAGCCAGGCGTGGTAGCAGGTGCCTGTAATCCCAGCTACTCAGGAGGCTGATGCAGTTGAATCGCCTGAACCCAGGAGGCGGAGGTTGCAGTCAGCTGAGATCGCACCACTGCACTCCAGACTGGGTGACACAACAAGACTCCGTCTCAAAAAAAAAAAAAAAGAAAAGTCCTTATCATCCAAGATTGAGGCCTAACTGAGAAAGGGTTCAGAGGAACCTGGCGTGCATTTGGTCAGGAGAGAATCTTTGTTTGTATGGCAAATCTGTGTTTAACTCTAAAAAATGCTGGTTATCTGGCCAGGCATGGTGGCTCATGCCTGTAATCCTAGCACTTTGGGAGGCTGAGGTGGGTGGGTCACTTAAGGTCAGGAATTTGAAATCAGCCTGGCCAACATGGTGAAACCGCATCTCTACTAAAAATACAAAACAAAAACAAAAACAAAAAATCTAGCCAGGCGTGGTGGCAGGTGCCTGTAATCCCAGCTACTCAGGAGGCTGAGGCAGGAGAATTGCTTGAACCCGGGAGGTGGAGGTTGCAGTGAGCCAAGAACGGGCCATTGCACTTCAGCCTGGGGGCAACAAGAGTGAAACTCCATCTCAAAAAAAATTCCTGGTTATCTTTTTTATCTTTTTTTTTTTTTTTTTTGAGACGGAGTCTTGCTCTGTTGCCTAGGCTGGTGTGCAGTGGCGCAATCTCGGCTTGCGGCAACCTCCACCTCCCAGGTTCATGCCATTCTCCTGCCTCAGCCTCCCGAGTAGCTGGGATTACAGGCGCCTGCCACCACACCTGGCTAATATTTTGTATTTTTAATAGAGATGGGATTTCACCGTGTTAACCAGGATGGTCTCGATCTCCTGACCTAGTGATCCTCCTGCCTTAGCCTTCCAAAGTGCTGGGATTACAGGTGTGAGCCACCATGCCCGGCCCCTGGTTATCTGTTTGTACCATTTGAAATATATGAAAATATACTGGTTTTGCAAACATTGAATTAATAATAAAAGCCATGCCATAGCAGACTACATCATATATAGGTATATAACCAAGAAAGAATTACTATCTAGAATTTACAAAGAACTTCCACAAATTGATATGAAAAAGACAACCAACCTAAGAGAAAAAAAAAATTAAATATAGGAAAGACAATCCCTCAAAGAGAAAATAGAAAATGTAAATTAATATTGACATTTTGGGCTTCAAAAAAAAAAGCAAATTAAAATAACGACAAGGGCTGGGTGCAGTGGCTCAGGCCTATAATGCTAGCACTTTGGGAGGCTGAGGCTGGTGGATCACGAGGTCAGGAGCTCAAGACCAGCCTGGCCAAGATGGTGAAACACCATCTCTACTAAAAATACAAAAATTAGCCAGGTGTGGTGGCAGGCACCTATAATCCCAGCTACTTAGGAGGCCCAGGCAGGAGAGTTGCTTGAACCCGGGGAGGGGGTGGGGGTGTGGAGGTTGTAGTGATCCGATATACCACCACTGCACTCCAGCCTGGGTGACAGAGTAAGACTCCATCTCAAAAAAAAAAAAAAAAATTAATTAATTAATAAAATAAAATAAAATAATGAGGTGAAAAAAATAATAAAATTAATAATAAAATAACAAGGTGACATTCATTAAGTTGGCAAAGACAGCTTTGGGAATATCAGATGTTGTTGAAGCTCCAGGGCAACAGGGACTCTCTTCTAGTGGATGGGAGTGTAAACTGGAAAAACCACTATGGAGACCATTTGGCAATACCTAGTAGAGTTGATAATACAATTCTACCTATGAGCTTATACCTAGCCTCTCCCACATTTGCTCAAGAAGGCATGCAGAAGTATGTTCATTGCAGCATTTTTTAATATAGCAATATATAAAGTAATTGGAAATACTTTAAAATCCATAAACAGAAGAATGCATACATTATTTGTGATATATTTATATAATTGAATATTAAAGAGCTGCATTATCCAACATGGTAGCAATGAGCCACATGTGGCTATTTAAACTTAAACTTAAATAATTAAAATTATGTCTATGTTTCACATTTAAAAAATTTAAATTTAGTTCCTTGGCCAGGCACAGTGGCTCATGCCTGTAATCCCAGCACTTTAGGAGGCCAAGGCGGGCGGATCAGGAGGTCAAGGGATAGAGACCATCCTGGCCAACAGGGTGAAACCCAATCTCTACTAAAAATACCCAAATTAGCTGGGTGTGGTGGTACACGCCTGTAGTCCCAGCTACTCAGGAGGCTGAGGCAAGAGAATCGTTTGAACCCTGGAGATGGAGGTTGCAGTGAGTTGAGACCACACCACTGCACTCCAGCCTGGCGACACAGCAAGACTCCATCTCAAAAATTAGTTCCTTAGTCACATTAGCCACACTTCAAGTGCTCAGCAGCCACATGTGATTAGTGAGTACTATATTAGACGATGCTGATATAGAAAATTTCCATCGTTGCAGAAAGTTCTATTGGACAGCACTGTTCTACAACATAAAATGAGCTAACTGGGTCTAAAGATTTCAAAAAGAAAAAAAAAAAAAACAGAAAACATCAAAATATAAGACTAAAAAATATGAAGTACATCAGAAAAAGAAAGCAAGTTGTAGAACACATAGAATATCCTCCTATTTAAAATTTGGTACAGCATGATGACTAGAGTTAATAATAATGTATTGTAGGCCGGGCGTGGTGGCTTACGCCTGTAATTCCAGCACTTTGGGAGGCTAAGGAGGGCAGATCACCTGAGGTCAGGAGTTCGAGACCAGCCTGGCCAATATGGTGAAACCCCATCACTACTAAAAATACAAAAATTAGCTGGGCATGGTGGCACGCACCTGTAGTCCCAGCTACGTGGGAGGCTGAGGCAGGAGAATCTCATGAACCCGGGAGGCAAAGGTTGCAGTGAGACATATTGCACCATTGTACCTCAGCCTGGGCGTCATAGCAAGACTCCCTCCCAAAAAAACCAAAACAAAACAGGCCAGGCACAGTGGCTCATGCCTGTAATCCCAGCACTTTGGGAGGCCAAGGCGGGAGGATCACGAGGTCAGGAGATCGAGACCATCCTGGCTAACACGGTGAAACCCCGTCTCTACTAAAAATACAAAAAAAAACCCCAAAATTATCTGCATGGTGGCAGATACCTGTAGTCCCAGCTACTCGGGAGGCTGAGGCAAAAGAATGGCGTGAACCCAGGAGGCGGAGCTTGCAGTGGGCCGAGATCGAGCCACTGCACCCCAGCCTGGATGACAGAATGAAACTCCATCTCCAGAAAAAAACAAAACACCACAAAACAATACATTGTATTCTTGAAAAATGTTAAGAGATTGAATTTTGTGTTCTCACCACAAAATGATAATTATGTGAGGTAAAGCATATGTTAATTAGCTAGATTTAGTCATTCCAAGTTTATATATGCTTCAAAATAGCATTTAAACGCTATGGAAACTAAGAATTAGGCTGGGCACAGAGGCTCACACCTGAAATCCCAGCGCTTTGGTAGGCCAAGGCAAGAGGATTGTGTGAACCCAAGAGTTTGAAAACAGGTTGGGGGGCCGGGCGCGGTGGCTCAAGCCTGTAATCCCAGCACTTTGGGAGGCCGAGACGGGAGGATCATGAGGTCAGGAGATCGAGACCATCCTGGCTAACACGGTGAAACCCCGTCTCTACTGAAAAATACAAAAAACTAGCCGGGCGAGGTGGCGGGCGCCTGTAATCCCAGCTACTTGGGAGGCTGAGGCAGGAGAATGGTGTGAACCCAGGAGGCGGAGCTTGTAGTGAGCTGAGATCTGGCCACTGCACGCCAGCCTGGGTGACAGAGCAAGACTCCATCTCAAAAAAAAAAGAAAAAGAAAACAGCTTGGGCAACATAGGCAGACCATGTCTCTGCAAAAAATGCAAAAAATTAGCTGGGCGTGGTGGCTGGAGCTTGTAGTTCCAGCTATAGGCTGAGGTGGGAGGATCACTGGAGCCCAGGTGTTTGAGACTGCAATGAGCCGTGACTGTGGCAGTGCACCCCAGTCTGGGCGACACGGTAAAACTGTCTCAAAAAATAATGAAAATAAAAATAAAAAAGCAGGCCAGTCGCAGTGGCTCACGCCTGTAATCCCAGCACTTCGGGAGGCTGATGTGGACGGATCACTTGAGGCCAGGAGCTCAGGCCCAGCCTGGCCAACAAGGAGAAACCCCATCTCTATAAAAAAATACAAAAATTAACTGGACATGGTGGTGCATGCTTGTAGTCCCAGCTACTCTGGAGGCTGAGGCATGAGAATCTCTTGAATTCAGGAGGTTGAAGTTGCAGTGAGCCAAGAAGATCACGCTACTGCATTACAGTCTGGGCAACAGAGCTAGAATTTGTCTCAAAAATAAATAAATAAATAAATAAATATTTAATTAATAAATAACCAAACTAAAACCAAACCATCATGTTGTATATGATAAATACATAAAATGTATCTGTCAATTTAAAAATAATAGGCCTGGCACAGTGGCTCATGCCTATAATCCTAGCACTTTGGAAGGCTGACGCGGGTGGATCACTTGCAGTCAGGAGTTTAAGACCAGCCTGGCCAACATAGCGAAACCCTATCTCTACTAAAAATACAAAAATTACCTGGGTGTGTAATCCCAGCACTTTGGGAGGCCGAGGTGGGCAGATCACGAGGTCAGGAGATTGAGACCATTCTGGCTAACACGGTCTCTACTAAAAAAATACAAAAAATTAGCTGGGCTTGGTGGCGGGTGCCTGTAGTTCCAGCTACTCAGGAGGCTGAGGTAGGAGAATAGCGGAGCTTGTGGTGAGCTAGACTGCGCCACTGCACTCCAGCCTGGGCGACAGAGCAAGACTCTGTCTCAAAAAAAAAAAAAAAAAAAAACCGTGGGTGTGGTGATGGGCTCCTGTAATCCAGCTACTCTGGAGGGTGAGGCAGGAAAATTGCTGGAACCTAGGAGGTGGAGGTTTCATTTACCCGAGATAGCGCCACTGCATTCCAGCCTGGGTGACAGAGTGAGACTCTGTCTCTAAATAAATAAATAAATAAATATAATAAAATAGGCCAGGTGTGGTGGCTTATGCCTGTAATCCCTGCACTTTGGGAGGCTGAGGCTGGTGGATCACCTGAGGTCAGGAGTTTAAGACCAGCCTGGCCAACATGGTGAAACTCTGTCTCTACTAAAACTACAAAAATCAGCTGGGTGTGGTGGCACGGGCCTGTAAACCCAGCTACTCAGAAGACTGAGGCAAGAGAATCACTTACACCTGGGAGACAAAGGCTGAAGTGAGCCAAGATTGCACCACTGCACTCCAGCTTGGGCAACAAAGGAAGATTTCATTTCAAAAAAAGAAAATAATAATAATAATCCATAAATAAATAAAGTTTGGAAGAAATTGATGACGTTCGTTGTCTTCAGCGGAGGGCAGTATGTGGATGAGGGATGAAGTGGCAGGGAGACTGTCACACATACCCTTTTTCTTCTTTTACACTTCAAACCCTGCAGTTGTATCATGTATTCAAAAATAAAATAAATGCTTCCAGTACCAATCAAGTCCAGGAAAAAAGCCGAATTGGCCGGGTGCGGTGGCTCATGCCTGTAATCCCAGCACTTTGGGAGGCCAAGGTGGGCAGATCACCTGAGGTCGGGAGTTCGAGACCAGCCTGACCAACATGGAGAAACCCCGTCTCTACTAAAAATACAAAATTAGCCGGGCGTGGTGGCACTTGTCTGTAATCCCAGCTACTCAGGAGGCTGAGACAGGAGAATCGCTTCAACCTGGGAGGCGGAGGTTGCGGTGAGCCAAGATCGCGCCATTGCACTCCAGCCTGGGCAACAAGAGTGAAACTCTGTCTCAAAAAATATATATAAAATAAAAGAAAAAAGAAAAAAAGGAAAAAGGCCGAATACGTGTACAATCTGTATGGATGTTGACATATCATATTTATTAGTTATTTATTGAAAGCCATCCACCAGGTTATGCTTTTTTATTTTTGTTTTTTTGAGATAGAGCCTTGCTCCGTCACCCAGGCTGGAGTGCAATGGAGTCATTTTGGCTCACTGCAACCTCCGCCTCCTGGGTTCAAGT
Source organism: Papio anubis (assembly GCF_008728515.1). Classification (NCBI taxonomy): domain Eukaryota; kingdom Metazoa; phylum Chordata; class Mammalia; order Primates; family Cercopithecidae; genus Papio; species Papio anubis. Next base: position 31,719,399 of record NC_044981.1, read on the forward strand.
GATTCTCCTGCCTCAGTCTCCCTAGTAGCTGTGATTACAGTGAGCTGAGATCACGGGTGTGTGCCACCATGCCTGGCTAATATTTATATTTTTAGTAGAGACAGGGTTTCGCCATTTTGACTAGGCTGGTTTCGAACTCTCAACCTCTAGCCTGTAGTGATCTGCCCCCACTGGCCTTCCAAAGTGCTGGGATTACAGGTGCGAGTCACCTCACTGCACCTAGCCCCAGGTTATTTTTTTTTTTTTTTTTTTTTTTTTTTTGAGACGGAGTCTTGCTCTGTCGCCCAGGCTGGAGTGCAGTGGCCAGATCTCAGCTCACTGCAAGCTCCGCCTCCCGGGTTCCCGCTATTCTCCTGCCTCAGCCTCCCGAGTAGCTGGGACCACAGGCGCCGCCACCTCGCCCGGCTAATTTTTTGTGTTTTTAGTAGAGACGGGGTTTCGTCGTGTTAGCCAGGATGGTCTCGATCTCCTGACCTTGTGATCCGCCCGTCTCGGCCTCCCAAAGTGCTGGGATTACAGGCTTGAGCCACCGCGCCCGGCCGCCCCAGGTTATTTTTAAAACATACTCTCGTGATTCTTCTCTGTGATGATTCTATGTTTCCAAAGTGTGAAATTTATCAGTACTGAAATTTCCTGTCTTTTTTATTTATTTATATATATTTTTGAGACGGAGTCTCACTCTGTCACCCAGGCTGGAGTACAGTGGTGTGATCGCAGATCACTGCAAGCTCCGCCTCCCAGGTTCACTCCATTCTCCTACCTCAGCCTCCCAAGTAGCTGGGACTACAGGCGCCCACCACCACGCCCGGCTAAGTTATATATATATATATATTTTTTTTTGAGACGGAGTCTTGCTCTGCCCAGGCTGGAGTGCTGTGGCGCGATCTCGGCTCACAGCAAGCTCCGCCTCCTGGGTTTATGCCATTCTCCTGCCTCAGCCTCCCGAGTAGCTGGGACTACAGGCGCCCGCCACCACGTCTGGCTAATTTTTTGCATTTTTAGTAGAGACGGGGTTTCATCTTGTTAGCCAGGATGGTCTTGATCTCCTGACCTCATGATCCACCCGCCTCGGCCTCCCAAAGTGCTGGGATTACAGGCGTGAGCCACCGCGCCCGGCTAGTTTTTATATTTTTAGTAGAGACGGGGTTTCACCGTTGTTCAGCCAGGAGTGCAGTCTCAGTATCTCCTGATTACAGGCGTGAGCCACCACTGCCCCCCAGGCTCAAGCAATTCTCCTGCCCCAGCCTCCCAAGTAGCTGGGATTACAGGTGCCTGCCACCACATCCAGCTAATTTTTGTATTTTAGTAGAGATGGGGTTTTGCCATGTTGGCCAGGCTGATCTAGAACTCCTGACCTCAGGTGATCCGCCCAGGATGGCCTCCCAAAGTCCTGGGATTACAGGCATGAGCCACCATGCTGGACCTGTGTTACTTATTTTAAAAAGAGGGCAAATTGGCCAGGCGTAGTGGCTCACGTCTGTAATCCCAGCACTTTGGGAGGCTGAGGTGGGCAGATCACAAGGTCAGGAGATCGAGGCCATCCTGCCTAATACAGTGAAACCCCGTCTCTACTAAAAATACAAAAAATTAGCCGGGCGAGGTGGCAGGTGCCTGTAGTCTCAGCTACTCGGGAGGCTGAGGCATGAGAATGGTGTGAACCTGGGAGGCGGAGCCTGTAGTGAGCCGAGATTGCACCAATGCACTCCAGCCTGGGCAACAGAGCGAGACTCTGTCTCAAAAAAAAAAAAAAAAAAAAAAGAGGGTAAATTATTAGTGTTGGTGTGGTATAATGTGAAATATATTTGATCTTTGTTCCCGTTCCCGTCACAGAACTCCTAACACTTGGAATTTCCAGAGTGATGAGTGTCTTTTATTTTTTTTGAGATGGAGTCTTGCTCTTGTCACCCAGGTTGGAGTGCAATGGCATGATCTCGGCTCACTGCAACCTTCACCTCCCGGGTTGAAGCAATTGTCCTGCTTCAGCCTCCCGAGTAGCTGGGATTACAGATGTGTGCCCCCACGCCAGGCTAATTTTTGTAGTTTTAGTAGAGATGGGCTTTCATCATATTGGCCAGGATGGTCTCGAACTCCTGACCTCGTGATCCACCTGCCTCAGCCTCCTAAAGTGCTGGGATTACAGGTGTAACCCACCTCGCCCGGCTGCTGTTTTATTTTTTAACTTTTTTTTTTTTTACTCGAATAGAAACAGGCAAATTACTATGTTGTCAGACTGGTTTTGAACTCTTGGGCTCAAGTGATCCTCCTGCCTCTGCTTCCCAAAGTGTTGGGCCCCAGTGCCAGGCCAGGAGTGTCTTTTATTATTCATAATGAGCTCTTTCGGATCACACCAGAGTTTATGCTAATGAGATGAGTTAGGGTGAGGCCCCTAAGTAGCCTCAGGATGGGGCTGGTCACCAGAAAGACCAAGGTATTAAAGGAGTAGATTTGGAATTTTCAGCCTCACCCACCAACTTCCAGGAAAAGTAGTGGTGTTTGAAGGTTAAGCTTTATAAAAACTCCTTTTTTGGCCAGGCACGGTGGCTCACACCTGTAATCCCAGCACTTTGGAGGCTGAGGCGGTTGAATCACGAGGTCAGTAGTTTGAGACCAGCCTGGCCAACATAGTGAAACCCCTGTCTCTACTAAAAATACAAAAATTAGCTGGGCATGGTGGCGCACCCCTGTAGTCCCAGCTACTCAGGAGGCTGAGGCAGGAGAATCACTTGAACCCAAGAGGCAGAGGTTGCGATGAGCCGAGCCGAGATCAGGCCACTGCACTCCAGCCTGGGCAACAGAGTGCAACTGCCTCTCAAAAGAAAAAAAAAAAAAGAACTGTTGGGCTGGCAGGGTACTGACACTTGGAGGTGCTGGGAGGGTGGTTCCCAGATGGGCCATGGAAGCGCCAAGTCTCTTCCTCCCCAAAGCTCACTCTATGCATCTTTTAAATCTAGCTATTCATCTATATCTTTTATAATGTCCTTTATAATTAAGTGATAAACGTAAGTGTTTCCCTGAGTTCTGTTAGCAATCCTAGCAAATTATGAAGCCAAGGAGGGGGTTGTGGGAACCCTGATTTATAGCGGGTTTGTCAGAAGCACAGATCACAGCCTTGGTCTTGGAACTAGCATCTAAAGTGGGGGGCAGTCTTTTGGGACTCAGCCCTCCACCTGTGGAATCTGATACCATCTCCAGGTAGCTAGTGTCTGAACTGAATCGAATAGGACACTCAGTGTTTGCTGGATAACTGCTTGGTGTATGGGGGAAAAGTCCCACACATCTGGTCACAAGTGTTTTGTGTTGTGTGAGCAGACAGGGAGGGTCTTCAGGGATTATAGAAATTTAATCATCCTGAGCAATTGGCTTGTTTTACAACCTCCTGCCCTGCAGCCTCTTTTTTCCTAAACCCTGTGTTGAATGCAGTCACCTGGTTGGTTAAAACTGGCTCCTGGCAGACCCCAGCAACTTGGAGATAAACCCGAGTGAAAGTTCCTCATTACCATGCTGAAGTCTCCATCCCGGGAGGAGCTGTGGCTTCATTCTCACAGCGTGTGACCTGTGTGTGGGCGTGATGATTCACTGTGTTTCCACAACTGGCACCCGTCCTCTACATGCAATGAGGCACCCTCTCCCCTCCCCATCGCCCCCTAAAATCCTCCTGTCACTTCTCTCCGGGGGACACTGCTTTGGAGAATCCTCCCAGTGCTATTCTTACTTGTGACGAGTAATTGAACTCCTATTAATTAAAACCTGCCTTGTGGAGAGTCATTTGTTATTTGCCAGGCAAACAAACCCCAGTTTTTTTCAGGTAACAAGAGTATGGTGGAAGAAAACAGTTTATGTCAGGCACCGTGGTGCATGCCTGTAATCCCAGCACTTTGGGAGGCTGAGGCAGGTGGGAGGAACACTTGAGCCCAGGTGTTGGAGACCAGCCTGGGCAACATAGTGAGACACCCCTAACTCCACCCCCTTAAAAAAAAAAAACAGAGGTAATCCCAGCACTTTGGGAGGCTGAGGCGGGCGGATCATCTGAGGTCAAGAGTTGGAGACCAGCCTGGGCAACATGGTGAAACTCTGTCTCTATTCAAAATGTAAACAAATTAGCCAAGCATGGTGTAGACGCCTATAATCCTAGCTGCTCAGAAGGCTGAGGCAGGAGAATTGCTTGAACCCAGGAGGTGGAGGTTGCAGTGAGCCAAGATCCTGCCATTGCACTCCAGCCTGGGTGACAGATCGAAACTCAGTGTCAAAAAAAACAAAAAACAAAAAAACAAAAAAAAGAGGCCGGCCGTGGTGGCTCACACCTGTAATCCTAGCACTTTGGGAGGCTGAAGCAGGTAAATCACCTGAGGTCAGGAGTTCGAAACCAGCCTGGCCAACATGGTGAAACCCCATCTCTATTAAAAATACAAAAATTAGCCGGCTGGGGTGGCACGGGCCTGTAATCCCAGCTACTCGGGAGGCTGAGGCAAGAATTGCTTGAACCTAGGAGGTAGAGGTTGCTGTGAGTTGAGATCCTGCCACTGCATTCCAGCCTGGGTGACAGGGTGGTACTCTGTCTCAAAAAAAAAAAAAAAAAAAAGTTTGTTTACAGTTGTATAAGGAAGTAGTGAGTCTGTGAGGTTTGTTGAGGCTCAGAAATTAATACCCCAAAATATGCTGACATGCTGAACTGAAGATGAAACTTCAAGGTTTCTCTGACCTCTCTTCTCAACCAGCTCTCCCACAAGCCAGGATGAGTTGTTCTCTGAAGTTCCTTTATCTGCTTCAAGTCCAGACATATCACAAATAACAATTGTTTTCTCTTCCCCTCCCTATGAGATCAGGAATGGAATCACACCTGAGCAGGTCCTTTCTCAAGAGAGTCTGTCTCTCAGGCTCATTCAAATTCCACAGAGAACTATTCAAAAATTAATCTCTATCTCTGGGCCCATTTATTCTCCCTAGTAATCCCCTAGAGCCCCTCAATAGAATTCCTATTCCCTATCCCATAACCTGTTTTGCCAGGATGGTAAATAAGCTCCTGAACTCTGTTGTGGATTGGTTAATCACTCTGTGGTTCTCTCTGTGTACACATTAATCCATTTATATGCCTCTTCTCCAATGCATCTTTTTTTTTTTTTCTAGACTCTCACTCTGTCAACAAGGCTCGAGTGCAATGGCACAATCTCAGCTCACTGCAACCTCCACCTCCTGGGCTCAAATGATTCTCCTGTCTCAGCCTCCCAAGTAACTGGGATTACAAGCACACGCCACTGCACCCAGCTAATTTTTGTATTTTCACCATGTTTCCAGGCTGGTTTTGAACTCCTGACCTCAGGTGATCCACCCGACTTGACCTCCCAAAGTGCTGGAATTACAGGTGTGAGCCACCGTGCCCAGCCTGCATCTGTCTTTGAGAGCTGATTTTCCAGCCAACCTTCAGAGGGCGAAAGGGAAGTTTTCCTTTGGCCCAGACAAATTCATTACAGCTATTCTACATAGTTTTCTACTTAAGTATTTCATAATTTCAAAAGAGAAGAGAAGGGAGAAAACTGTTTTACGCTTTCAATGTGAAGGCCTGGCACTTTTAAGGAATAACAGCTTCTGTGGCCAGACTTTCAGTGTCAGTGCAGACTTTCCCTGGAGAAGTCCAGCCAGATGGGCAGACTGGGCAGATGCGTATACTGATTAGCTAGATTTAGCTAATGGGCAGAGCCGTCACAATGCACTGGTTGAAATGGTGCAAAAAAAAATAATGTATGGCCTTTTTTTTTTTTTTTTTTTGGTACAGGATCTGGCTCTGTTGCCCATGCTGGAATACAGTGGCTTGATCTTGGCTCACTGTAACCTCCATTTCCTGGACTCATGCCATCCTCTCACTTCAGCCTTCTGAGAAGCTGGGACTACAGGAATGCACCACCACACCCAGCTAATTTTTGTATTTTTTGTAGAGATGGGGTTTCACCATGTTAACTAGGCTGGTCTTGTAACCGCCCAGTATGTTTACTTTGCCTGCTGCCTAGACAGATTTCTCAAGACAGAGGAATTGCAATAGAGAAAGAGTAATTCATGCAGAGCCTGCTGTGTGGGGGACTGGAGTTTTATTATTACTCAAATCAGTCTGCCTGATAATTCGGGGAGCAGAGTTTGTTTTTGTTGTTGTTGTTTTGTTCTGTTTTTTGAGACGGAGTCTCTCTCTGTCACCCAGGCTGGAGTGCAATGGCAAAATCTTGGCTCACTGCAACCTTCACCTCCCAGGTTCAAGTGATTCTCCTGCCTCAGCCTCAGTAGCTGGGATTACAGGCCTGTGCCACCATGCCCGGCTGATTTTTGTATTTTTAGAGATGGGGTTTCACCATGTTGGCCAGGCTGATCTTGAACTCCTGACCTCAGGTGATCCACCTGCCTCAGCCTCCCAAAGTGCTGAGATTACAGGCACGAGCCACCTCGCCCAGCCTGGGGAGCAGAGTTTTTAAGGACAGCTTGGTGGGTCAGGGGAAGCCAGTGAGCCAGCAGTGCTGATTGGTCAGAGATGAAATCATAGGGAGTCTAAACTGTCTTCTTGTGCTGAGTCAGTTCCTGGGTGGGGGCCATAAGATCAGATGAGCCAGTTAATCAATCTGGGTGGGGCCAGCTGATCCATCAAGTGCAGGGTCTGCAAAATGTCTCAAGCACTGATCTTAGGAGATGTTTAGGGAGGGTCAGAATCTTGTAGCCTTCATCTGCATGACTCCTAAACCATAATTTCTTTCTTTCTGTTTTTTTTTTTTTTCTTGAGACAGAGTTTTGCTCTTGTTGTCCAGGCTGGAGTGCAATGGTGCAATCTCAGCTTACTGCAAAATTTCTGCCTCTGGGGTTCAAGCGATTCTCCTGTCTCAGCCTACTGAGTAGCTGGGATTACAGGCACATGCCACCACGCCCAGCTACTTTTTGTATCTTTAGTAGAGATGGGGTTTCGTGATATTGGTCAGGCTGGTCTTGAACTCCTCAGGTGATCCGCCCGCCTCTGCCTCCTAAAGTGCTGGGATTACAGGCGTGAGCCACTGCACCCGGCCATAAGTGTTTCTTATATTGAATTTGCAACTTGTATAAAAATGAACCAAGACATTGTGAAGTACAGTCACTGTTTTTTTTTTCCTTTTGTGACTAATTTTTCTTAAGGAGCAGTGATCAGGGAAAGGAAGATGCTTCCCTAGAACTCCTCTAGGGGGCATATCTTCCCTAGATCTTTGACATTGATTTTCGGAGTAGTAATGGATCTTACACAAGGAGTGGCCATCCCCTAGGAGGCCTGTCCACGCAGATGGAGGGTGTGGTGGTGCTGAGTGATGTCTGCCTGGTAGCTTGGACTGGAGACCCTAGAGGGAGGTCTTCATGTCCAAAGGCAGGGATCTGGAAGAAGGGGAATATATGTGCCCTTTTTTTTTTCTTTTTTTTTTTTTTCTTTTTTTTTTCTTTTTTTTTTCTTTTAAGACAGGATCTCACTCTGTCACCCAGGCTGAAGTACAGTGGTATAATCATTACTCACTGCAGCCTCGACCTCCCAGGCTCAGGTGATCCTCCCACTTCAGCCTCCCAAGTAGCTGGGACTACACCTATGTGCCACCACGCCTGGCTAATTTTTTGTGTTTTTTGTAGAGACAGGGTTTCCCCATGTTGCCCAGGCTGGTCTTGAACTCCTGGGCTCAAGCAATCCATCTGCTTTAGCCTCCCAAAGTGCTGGGACTACAGGCATGAGCTACTGTGCCTGATCTAGATGGAGTTTTACTCTTGTTGAGTTGGAGTTTTTTTTGAGATGGAGTTTTACTCTTGTTGCCCAGGCTGGAGTCCAGTGACACAATCTCGGCTCACCGCAACCTCTGCCTCCCAGGTTCTAGCAATTCTCCTGTCTCCGCCTCCTGAGTAGCTGGGATTACAGGCATGTACCACCACGTCTGGGTAATTTTGTATTTTTAGTAGAAACGGGGTTTCTCCATGCTGGTCAGGCCAGTCTCGAACTGCTCACCTCAGGTGATCTGCCAGCCTCAGCCTCCCAAAATGCTGGGATTTCAGATTACAGGCATGAGCCACCGTGCCTGGCAATTTTTTTTTTTTTTTTTTTTTTTTTTTAGGCGGAGTTTTGCTCTTGTTGCCCAGGCTGGAGTGGAATGGTGTGATCTTGGCTCACTGCAACCTCTGCCTCCTGGGTTCAAGCAATTCTCCTGCCTCAGCCTCCCAAGTAGCTGGGATTACAGGCGCCCACCACCACGCCCAGCCAATTTTTGTATTTTTAGTAGATATGGGGTTTCACCATTTTGGCCAGGCTGGTCTTGAACTCCTGACCTCAGGTGATCCACCTGCCTCGGCCTCTCAAAGTGCTGAGATTACAGGTGTGAGCCACCACGCTGGGCCTAGACTCCCATTTTTATTTAACATCTTCCATTTCTCATCAAAGAAATGATAATAAAATATAGAAAAGCACAATTCTTTATTTTAACGCCACTCTAGCTCACTTAAATGACCAATTATTTCCAAGTCTGGATCTGAAAATTTCTATTATGAGAGACTCTCCAGGACCTTCATTCAGTTCCGCGTGTAGTCGTGACATTGTGTGATATTGGCACATGGTTGGAAATAACACTCGTGTAGCAGTTTGAGATGAAATATAGGCGATGCCTGGCTTCTGAAAGTGCCTGCAGGCCTGATGTTATACAAGCATTTTCAGCCCAACTTGCCTCCCCTCCTATTTCTATCTCTGCCTTTAGCTGGATATTTGAATAGTTCAGGGGAAGAAAGGGGCAAAGATGAGATGGCAAAAGACACCCCAGCCGCTGGGCCCAGGGTTCATGTCTGTAATCCCAGCACTTTGGGAGGCTGAGGTGGGTGGATCGCTGAGGTCAGGAGTTTGAGACTAGCCTGGACAACATGGCAAAACCCCGTCTCTATAAAAAATACAAAATTTAGCTGGGCCTGGGGTGCAGGCCTGTAGTCCCAGCTATTTGGGGGGTGCTGAAGCAGGAGAATAGCTTGAACGTGCAAGGTGGAGTCTGCAGTGAGCCGAGATTGCGCCACTGCACTCCAGCCCGGGTGACAAAGTGAGACCCTGGCTAAAAACAAACACACAGAAAAATATGTCATGTGTTTTTGAAAGCAAATGTGCTATAATACTGCTTTGATCTGAATGTCCCCCAAAATTCATATGTTGATATTTAATCTCAGCTTTGGTGGTATTAAGAGGTGAGGTTGTTTGGGAAGTAATTAAGCCATGAGGACTCCACTCTCATGAATGAATTAGTGCCTTATTCATTGAGGGAAAGGGCTGGAGGGAAGGGCTGGAGGGGACTAGCTTTGGCCCTTTTTTGTCCTTCCACCATGTAAGGAACACAGCATCTCCTCCGGAGATCATCTCCTCTGGAGGATGCAGCAACAAGGCTCTACGTGAAGAAGAAACCAGGTCCCTCACCAGACACTGTATCTGCTGGCACCTTGATCTTTCACTTCCCAACCCTTCAGCTCTGTAAGAAACACATTTCTGTTGTTTATTAATTACTCTGTCGCAGGTATTTTGTTATAGTAGCACAGACAAATAATGTTTTATTTTATGTTTACAACCCATAAGGAGGAAAATTCTGGATTTGGAATCTATCTTGGCAAGATAATATACAGATATGATTATAAGAAAATCAGTGAGGTTATAAACAGTAGCTTACCAACATAGGTTGGTATACAAATACAACTTCACATAACAAATATAGTTGACTTGAAGTAAACAAACACAATTTACTATAGCATTCTGACAAATGTAGTTTCCTATAACAAATAAAGCCGTAAGATTCAGGTTACAGTTTTCAGAGTTAGTAGTAGTCAGTTACTGCCAGGTGTAGTGGCTCGAACTTGTAATCCCAGCACTTTGGGAGGCCAAGGCAGGAGGACTGTCTGAGCCCAGGAGTTTGAGACCAGCCTGAGCAACATGGTGAGACCCTGTCTCTATTTTATTTTATTAAAAGTTTTAAAATATTGGCCGGGAGCAGTGCTCACGCTTGTAATCTCAGCACTTTGGGAGGCTGAGGCAGGCAGATCACTTGAGATCAGGAGTTCCAGACCATCCTAGCCAACATGGTGAAACCTCGTCTCTACTAAAAATACAAAAATTAGCCTGGCATGGTGGTGCGCACCTGTAATCCCAGCCACTTGGGAGACTGAGTCAGAGAGTCATTTGAACCTGGGAGGCAGAGGATGCAGTGAGCCCAGATTGCACCACTGCACTCCAGCCTGGGTGATAGAGTGAGACCCTGTCTTAAAATAAATAAATAAATAAAATATTATTTAAAAAAAGAAGTAGCCTATCTCAGAGGTTATGTGACTTTATCACAGTTTTAAAAATGTAATGGTAAGCCAGGCGTGGTGGCTCACGCCTATAATCCCAGCACTTTGGGAGGTTAAGGCGGGCAGATCATGAGGTCAGGAGTTCGAGACCAGCCTGGCCAATACAGTAAAACCCCGTTTCCACCAAAAATACCAGAATTAGGTGGGCATGGTGGCGGATGTCTGTAATCCCAGCTACTCAGGAGGCTAAGGCAGGAGAATCGCTTGAACCCAGGAGGCGGAGGTTGACAGAGCAAGACTCCGTCTCCAAAAAATAAAAAATTAAATAAATTGAATGGTAGTTACCTTTACTAGAGACTCAGCATACATAAAAGTAATCTTAAATAAGTTTTTTGCCTTTGGCCAAATGTTGGTTCATTGTGATCTGGAGTCTACCATGACTATAACTGTATCTGTACCTATATGAATATCTGTACCTGTATCTATACCTACATGAGACTTCATCAAAGTTCTCATCTTGCAATGTTTCCTGTTAAATATCATCATGACTACTTGTAACCTATTTGAATCAAGGCTGAGTTACAGCCTTTTAAGTCTTTGAATAATTTTTTTTTTTTTTTTGAGATGGAGTTTTGCCCTCATTGCCCAGGCTGGAGTGCAATGGCACGATCTTGGCTCACCACAACATCCGCCTCATGGGTTCAAGCAATTCTGACTCAGCCTCCTGAGTAGCTGGAATTGTTCACCTTCCCATGCCCTGGCTAATTTTTTTTGTATTTTTAATAGAGACGGGTGCCACCATGTTGGCCAGCCTGGTCTGGAACTCCTGACCTCAAGTGGTCCTCCTGCCTTGGCCTCCCAAAGTGCTGGGATTAGAGGCATGATCCACCATGCCTGGCTTTTTTTTTTTTTTTTTTTTTAAGAGCACAAATCCATGTTTATTTATTGACTTTTCTTTTCTTTCTTTTTTTTTTTTTTTTTTGAGGCTCAGCCTCGCTCTGTCGCCCAGGCTAGAGTGCAGTGGCACAATCTCGGCTCACTGCAACCTCCGCCTCCTGGGTTCATGCAGTTCTCTGCCTTAGCCTCCCAAGTAGCTGGGATTACAGGTGCCCGCCACCACACCCAGCATTTTTGTATTTTTAGTAGAGACGGGGTTTCACCATTTTGGTCAGGCTGGTCTTGAACTCCTGACCTCGTGATTTACCCGCCTCAGCCTCCCAAAGTGCTGGGACGACAGGAGTGAGCCACTGCACCCAGCCTATTGACTTTTCATTAGTTTAAATCCTTGAGGGGTACAGCATCGCTCGGATTCTGTGTCCAATAGCCTTAGTGGGAAGATTGCTTCGGAATTTGGCACCAACCATGCCACTGTTTCTGTGGGCCTGAGTTACCTTTCCCCAGATTACTCTGGTTTTGTTTGATTTGCTGCCAGGAGTCACTGTGTTGTTCTTTGCTTTGTATACATAAGTGCATCTCTTGCCCCATTAGAATTCTGTTTCATCTCGGGCATAAACACCTTCAATTTTAAGAATAGCTATGTGCTCCCTCTGGTTCTGGAGACCCCACTTATAGCCGCCAAAAATGGCCTTGGACCACAACCTTCCTGACATAGTTCCTTTTAGAAGTCCTTTTCCCAGCAGGCCTCCACAGGAGTCAAGATGGTAGGAAGAGCTTTTTTTTTTTTTTTAATTTTTAATTTTTAATTTTTTGAGACAGAGTTTCACTCTTGTTGCCCAGGCTGGAGTGCAATGGTGCAATCTCGGCTTACTGCAACCTTCGCCTTACAGGTTCAAGCAATTCTCCCGCCTCAGCCTCCTGAGTAGCTGGGATTACAGGCGGCTGCCACCATGCCTGGCTAATTTTTTGTGGGTTTGTTGTTGTTGTTGTTGTTGTTTTGAGACAGAGTCTCGCTCTGTCGCCCAGGCTGGAGTACAGTGGTGCTCTCTGGGCTCACTGCAAGCTCCGCCTCCCGGGTTCACGCCATTCTCCTGCCTCAGCCTCCTGAGTAGCTGGGACTACAGGTGCCCATCACCACGCCCAGCTAATTTTTTGTATTTTTGGTCGAGACGGGGTTCACCATGTTGGCCAGGCTGGTCTCAAACTCCTGACCTCAGGTGATCTGCCCGCCTCAGCCTCCCAAAGTGCTGGGATTACAGGTGTGAGCCACAGCGCCAGGCCAAGCCTGTGGTTCTTCTATTCTCAACAAATGGCATGGTTTGACAGGGAAGGGCATACTCCTTTCTTCCGGGCTTTCCCTGAAATGTGGATACCTTACTTCCATTTGTGCTCTATTGGCCAGAGCACCATCCATTGCCATACCTAGTCCCAAGACAGGCTGGGAATTGAGTGGCCCTGTGTCTTGCAAAAAACTGGAGGGTTCATTAAGAAGAAAAGATTGGAGAAACAATACTAGGGGGGGAAACTAACAGCCTCTATCAAAGGCTCAGTGTCACTATCAATATTATGCTCAGCTGTGAGAGGCTGGACCAAGGTTGAGTGCCTGAGCCACAGCACCCTGTGTGGGCAGGACACCCCTGGGCAGGCCTGTAGCACTTGAGGTGACCCAGCAGGAAACCCTGCCCTGTGGGGCTCTCTATAGCAGATGGTGGCAAACTGCATGATGCACAAGAAAAGGAGTGTTTACTCCTTTTCCCCATGTTGCCCAGGCTGGTCTTGAACTCCTGGGCTCACTCCAGCACAGACTTTGTCCCTGTAAAGCTTCACCCTTCCCCATCCTGGAAGTAGGGAATCCCACCAACTGACAGATTTGAAGGAGACTCCTGCTCCTATCCCCAGGGTAAAGCCTTCGTGGTCTGCCCCCTCCTACCCATCCTGCCAGCCTTGGCTCCCCAGACTGTTCCGTGCTGCAGCCCTTCTCAGTTCTGCACACTTGATGAGCCTGGCTCTGGCCCGTTGTGCCCTGCTGCTGCTGCTCAGGGATACATACAATTGTACAGACCGTGCTAAGAACTTCACATGCATGATCTCTTTTATTTTTTGTCGCTGCCTCTCTGCTCATCTGTACTCCTCACTGGGCCGGAACTTTGAGAAATGGAGGCCCACATCTGTTGTGTTCACTGCTGTATTCCCAGTAAGCAGCACAGTGTGGCACCTTCACAGGTCCTCTGGCTCCAGATCGTTGGCACACAATGTTTCTTTTTTTTAATTATTATTATTATTATTATTGAGAAGGAGTCTCACTGTGTTAGCCCAGGCTGGACTTCAGTGGTGCGATCTCAGTTCACTGCAACCTCTGCCTCCCGGATTCAAGCAATTCTCCTGCCTCAGCCTCCTGAGTAGCTGGGATTACAGGCACACCACCACAGCCAGCTAATTTTTATATTTTTAGTAGAAGCGGGGTTTCACCATGTTGTTCAGGCTGGTCTTGAACTCTTGACCTCAGGTGATCCATCTGCCTCAGCCTCCCAAAGTGCTGGGATTACAAGCATGAGCCACCGCGCCCAGCCTGAGCTTAACTTTTATGTATGTAAATATTCATGTAATCAAATAGTACAATTTTTAAAGTTACGCTTTCTAATTGGTGTTGCTGAAGATGGAAATGCAATTGATCTTGTAAATTGATTTTTTTCCTCTTACTGATCTTTTATCCATCAACCTTGCTAAACTCATTTATCAATTTTATCTGAATTTTACTTTAGGGTTGCTGTACATGCAATAATTTCATCTGCGAATATTAACATTATTGTTTTTTGTAATCCTTATATATTTGTTGCTTATTGCACTGGCTACAACTTCCATTGTTGTATTGATGAGGATTATTGAGAGCAGGCATCCTTGCCTTGTTCCCCATCTTGAAAGGAATGCTTTCAACATTTCACCATTATGGTGAGATGTTTTCAGAAATTTTTGAAGATGTCCTTTATCAGCTTCTGGAGGTTTTTTTTTTTTTTTTTTTAAATCAATGGGTGTTGAATATTTTGAGTGGCTTTGCTGCATCAATTGGGATGAATAAATATTCCCCCTTTCATCTGCTAATGGGTCTATATTTCTCCTAGTTTAACTTTTTCTTTTAATTTGATAAATATCTTTAGCTATATGTTTCTTCTCAGGTCTCCCTTCTCAGTTACTCCCTTTACCTTCCATTGTCGGTTTTCTCTAGTTTCTTCCTTTACTTTTCTTTTTACTGTGTTCTCTTCCAGCTCTTGCTTTTTGGAGTTTTCCCAGGATATCAAAGGTTGGGGGGATGGCAACATGGTTTTCAGACAGTGTGTCTCCCCACAATCTGCTTCTCTCCACAAGTTTGTTTGAAGCCAAGTTAAAGCAATGGATAGAAGACGGCAGCGTGGGTGCCAGACCTGCCAATTTCCAACTGCACACCAAATCCCGGAACATATGCTTTAGGCCCCTGCCTTTCGGCTTCATAAATAAAACCCTGTCCTGACTACCTCCAGGATTGGATGGAAACTCGGATGAGTAAATATGGTAGAACGACTTTGCAAACTAGCACCTTATTCACACGTAAGGGGTTTCTCTTGTCACCGAGCCTGTTAGAGGCAACGTGAGTTAACAGAAATAGCTCGAATTTTGAAGCTAATGGAATCTAGATCCATTCCCAACCAGCGGTGTGACCTTATACTTACTATTTAACCTTTCTGAACCTGTCTCCATCCATCTATACAAAGAACGTGGCACAATGTAGGAACTCAGTGAATTTTTGAAATTATAAGAGGAGATAATACAGGTCCATAACCTGAAAAACATAAAATACTCCATAAATGGAAGCAGTAAATCTTCCCTGGGCTCGAGACTCCAAAGGCCCTGAGCCCAGCACCAGTAACAGCACCCAGGTAAGTAGGTTGACTGAGAGAAGAGGGCTATAAAAAAAAAATTATTTCCTGAGTTTTGAATCCCCACTGTCAGGCTTCAATGGAGCGCAAAAGTTCCTAAATTTGGTGAGAAAAGGCAACATCACCAGGGAATGAACAGACCAGGCCACTAACGTCCACGTGAGGGCTCCAGGAGCCACTTCCGGGCCCAGTCAACCACGACCAGGAGAGGCAGCGCTGGAGCCGCAATCACGTCGACGGAAAACGAGTGCGCTCCCTACTGCAGTCACCAGGAGGCGCTAGTCCAGCCTGTCTACCGGCAATGGTCCTTGTTTGCGCATGCGTGATTTCTTTCCTCCAGCATCCCCGCCCCTCCTCCTCCGGCCGCCACCAGTTACGTTCGGCCAGTTGCGTTCGTGCGGCGACGTCCACGCATTTTTTGACGTAGCGAGCGACGGCGGGGAGCGGAGCGGAAGTCCAGCACGGTTGCCGCTAGAGGAGGGAGGGGTGAGAAGCGTAAGTGGGACCGGAAGTGGAATTAATCCGCTTACCTCTCCAGCGCCTGCGAAACAGAAAAGAGAAGGCGCCTGTCGGGCGGGGTGTGGCTTCGGGTGGCGGAGGACGCTGCGATTGGCCCTCGGCTGTGGCGACAGCGACGATTGGTCCCTGCGTGCAGAGCGCGGTGAGAGCGGGTGGCGGCCGTTGGAATTCAAAAGTGGCGGGTGTGGCGCGGGGCTGGTAGCGGCCGGAGCCGCGCGAATTCTCTACCCTGCTTCGCGAGCGGGCGAGAGAACGCGAGTCCCAGGATCCCGGGAACCCAGTTCTCTTCCACTGCATTCCCCCGGCGCGTGTGGGACCGAGGTGGACATGGATCCGCAGGTGAGTAGGGGGCGGCGCAGGTGTCCTGTCCTGGGGATGGGGACGACGGCTGGCCGCCCCGATGCTGTCGCGCCCCCGGCTCCCGGCCGGCCTTTGTCATGTCTACCGGGAGAGCGAAGGTCCGTGCGGCCCCGCACAAGTGGAAAGGGGCGGAGGCAGGAGTGGAGACGGCAGAGTGCACCCGGGGAGGTCGGAAGGGACGTCTGTCTGTCTTCCCCCAGCTTCAAGTCTCGGGGGCCCCTCCCTTTCATGTCTCCGAGATTTCCCCTTTCGAATTCTCAGGCTCCTCTGACACATTTCCACTTCTTTATTCCTACTCAGGGTGTGATTGCAGTGTGTAAGAAGGGAGAGTTCTGATATGACTTCTTCCTTTGGGGACATGGTGTCTGAGGCCACATCCTTGCTAAGATCCTTTTGTGTTATCGCCTCTCCTCATCACTGCTGCTTCAGAGTGTAGGAAAGGGAGAAGGACAGTAGGGTAATCTGGGCCGAAAGACTCATTCTCTCTCTCCTTTCCCAAATTTTGCAGATTGCTGCCCAATGAAACTGATTGATTTAGTTCTTTCTCTTAAATGGTGCCCTGCTGCACCCCACAACCATATGCAGCTTCCTCTCTCCAGTGAAGAGAGATGAATGTGTATGACAGCTGGAGTGTACTGATTTCTGGTGCCAGGAAAGGTCTCCTGCCTGAATCTTTTGTTTACTAGTATTTCACGTTCAGGTTTCCCTAAAGTTAGGATTCCCTTAAGAGAGATTCTTTCTGGGCCGGGCGCGGTGGCTCAAGCCTGTAATCCCAGCACTTTGGGAGGCCGAGACGGGCGGATCACGAGGTCAGGAGATCGAGACCATCCTGGCTAACACGGTGAAACCCCGTCTCTACTAAAAAATACAAAAAAACTAGCCGGGCGAGGTGGCGGGCGCCTGTAGTCCCAGCTACTCGGGAGGCTGAGGCAGGAGAATGGCGTAAACCCGGGAGGCGGAGCTTGCAGTGAGCTGAGATCCAGCCACTGCACTCCAGCCTGGGCGACAGAGCGAGACTCCGTCTCAAAAAAAAATAAAAAATAAAAAAATAAAGAGAGATTCTTTCTGTCGTGATAACCAGAGAGCAGAGTAGTATGATGTGACAGTGAGAAGTAGTAAAAGCCTTCTCAGATCTACTCATCAAGTATTTACTGAGCACCTACTACATGCCAGGCGCGGTTGTAGGTACTTAGGATGCAGCAGTGAACAAGGGACAAATCGCTGCCATCATGGAGCTGCCATTCTATGGGGATACAGACAACAAATGTAATAAATGAATTATATAACTGCTGGAAGGCCATAAATGCTGTGGAGAAAAGGAGAAATTCATGGTTAAGGGAGCAGGAGAAGCCAACTGGCGGGATAGAATATTAAATAGGGTGGTCTCAGTAACCCCCATGGAAAAGATGAGTTGAAGGAAGTGAGGGAGATAGACAAGCAGATAGTGAGGGAAGAACATTTCAGATAGAGGGAATCTGCTAGAACAGAGTCCCTAAAGAGTTGTAAGGAGGGAAGTGTGGCAGGATTGAAGTGAGCAAGGGGAAAAGTTGTGGGAAAAGAAGTCAGGTAATGGGTAGTGGGGTTGCTGATCACAGTTAGTCCTTGTGGGGGTCATTGTGAGGACTTTTACTCTGAGTGAGATGGGGAATCACTGGACGATTTTAAGCAAAGAGATAATATTTGTCGGGTCCAACAGATTTTCACAACCATAGCACCACTGCCTTTTGTTTTGATTTTTTGTTTGCTTCTTGTTTTTTTTGTTTTGTTTTGTTTTGAGACAGGTTCTTTCTCTGTTCCCAGGCTGGAGTGCAGTGGCGTGATCATGACTCACTAGAGCCTTAACTTCCTGGGTTCAAGTGATCCTCCCACCTCAGCCTCCTGAGTAGCTGGGACTACAGGCACCTGCCGCTATGCCTGGCTAGTTTTTTGTATTTTTTATAGAGACAGGTTTTGCCATGTTGCCCAGGCTGGTCTGGAACTCCTGGGCTCAAGCAATTCACCTACCTTGGCCTCCCAAAGTGCTGGGATTACAGGCATGAGCCACCGTGCCCTGCAACTTTTTTTTTTTTTTTTTTTTTGGGAGTTGTTCATCTCTGTTGCCCGCCCTGGAGGGAGGGGGGGCATCTTGGCTCACTGCAACCTCCGCTTCCCGGGTTCAGGCGATTCTCCTGCCTCAGCCTCCCGAGTAGCTGGGACTACAGGCGCGTGCCACCACACCTGGCTAATTTTTTGTATTTTTAGTAGAGACAGGGGTTCACCGTGTTAGGCAGGATGGTCTCAATCTCCTGACCTCATGATCCTCCCGCCTTGGCCTCCCAAAGTGCTCGGATTACAGGCATGAGCACCACACCTAGCCAACATTTTTTGTCATGACGAGGTGGGGGGTTGCTACTGGCATCTAGTGGGTAGAGGCAGGGATGCTGCTAGGCATCTGACAGTGTGCAGTACTGCATTGGACATTGTCAAATGTCACCTGGGGGATAAAATAGCCCTCAGTTGAGAACCACTGGTTTATGATAATCTAGGTGCCAGATGATGGTGTCTTAGGTCAGGGTGGTAGCAGTGGAAGAAATAGTAAAAAGTGGTTGGGTTCTGGATATATTTTGAAGGTACAATCAGCCATGCTTTGCTGACAGATTAGATGTGGTATGTAGGAGAAAGAGAAGACTCTGGGTTTTTGGCTTGAGCAACTGAAAGATGGAGTTATATCAATTGAGATGGAGAAAGCTGCAAGAGGAGCAAGTTCAAAGCAGGGTTGGACATCAGGAGGTCAGTTATTAGACTTCCAAATGGAGACTTTTTTTTTTCAGACGGAGTCTCTCACTCTTGCCCAGGCTGAAGTGCAGTGGTGCGATCTCGGCTCACTGCAACTTCTACCTCCCAGCTTCAAGTGATCCTCCCGCCTCAGTCTCCCGAGTAGCTGGGATTACAGGCATGTGCCACCACACCCGGGTAATTTTTGTATTTTTAGTAGAGGCAGAGTTTTGCCATGTTGGCCAGGCTGGTCTCGAACTCCCGACCTCAAGTGATCCACCCACCTCAGCCTCCCAAAGTGCTGGGATTACAGGCATGAGGCACCACTCCCAGCCTTAAATAGAGATGTTGAGGATGCAGTTCAGTATAGGTGCAGGATCTAGGTCTGAGCTGGACATATAAATTTGGAAACTGTCAGCATATCAATGATATTTAAAGCCATGGGAGTGGATAGTGAGTATAGATAGAGAATGCTGTTAAAGTCTGGAGTGATGGGGAGGACCTGCCAGTGAGGTAAGAAAGGGTGGTCTCCTGGAAGCTAAATGAAGAATGCCTATTAAGGAAAAGGAGAGTGATCAGTTGTATCAAATGCTGTTTAATGGGTCAAGAAAATGAAGATAAAGAATTGACTTAGCAACATGAAGTTACTCGTGATCTTGAGAATAGGAATTTCGATGGAATGGTGGGAATGAAAGCCTGATTGCAATGGGCTTAGGAGAGAAATTGGCCACAGTGAATACAATATAGGTAATACTTTTGCTGCTGAGAGTTTTGCTGCTAAGGGCGGCAAGGAAAAAGGATAGTATCTGTTAGGGAAAACAGTTCAGATTCTTTTAGGTTCAAAGAAATAGTAGAGTTTGTTGTATGTCAGTTGGAGTGATGCCATATAGCGCAAAGCTGATGGTGCAGAGGTGAGAAGGGATGATTGCTGGAGGAATGTTCCTGCAATTGGGAGGATTTGGTGAGTCCAGGATTTGGTGAGGAGGGGTGGGATGTGATGCATATGTGAAAGGGCTGCCTTAGGAGCAGGGCCATCCATCTCTGATCTTGTGGTGAGGTGGATGTAGGCAGGGTTGCATGAATATCTATTCTTATAGAAGGTTAAGTGCTTATGCTTCTCATTGTGGAAAGTTGGAGGGTATCATGTCTAGCTTTATATTAATAGATGGGAAAAATATATATACTGTGGTCTTTGGAGTTGTCCTGAATAAACAAACCTTTAAACACATTTTCTGAACCGACAGATTCCAAGGAGGTAGGTCTGTGGCAGATCCACTATGGTAGTGTAGAGAGGAGGAAGGGCACAGGGTATTTTTGAAAATCAGTGTTTGACTTTGGAATACTTAAAGAAAAATTTGGTTTCCATACTATAATTGATTACGCTAAATTAAAATAAGCATTCTTTGTGCACATTTCTGTAGGTGGCAGGAAAAATACTACCTCTTTTTTCCCCATTTTATTTGTATAGAAGCCAATGGTATGGATATATCACAGTGTAAGTATTGCCCCACTGATGAACATTAAATTTCATTCCTTCAAAAACTGTAGAGTCCTACCATGTAGCAGACGTTGTACTAGGCCCTCTGGTTATATAGTTATGAACAAAACAGATGAATTCTTATGGTGCTCACAGTCTTATATAGGGGTTATGATAATAAATTAAAAACAAAAGAAAACAGTGTATCAGGTTGTTTCATAATTTTTAAAAATAATGATGCTTTATGAACTTCCTTGAGTAAATCTCATTGTATCACAGGTAGCTCAAACTCACTTTCCCAAAATTGAACTTAGCATCCATAAAACCAATCCTGCTGGGTCCAATGGCACGTGCCTGTTATCCTAGGCACTCAGGAGGCTGAGGCAGGAGGATCACTTGAACTCAAAGTTCAAAACCAGCTTGGGAAACCCTGTCTCAAAACAAATAAACAAAAACCAGCTCTTCAGGTACTCAGATCTCTGTGTTATTTCTTTTCTTTTTCTTTTTTCTTTTTCTTTTTTGAGACAGGATCTCAGTATGTCGCCCAGGCTGGAGTGCTGGAGTGCGGTGGCATGATCGCAGCTCACTGCAGCCTTGACCTGGGCCCAAGCCATCCTCCCACCTCAGCCTCCCTTGCAGCTGGGACCACAGGCAAATGCCATCTGGTTCGCTAAGGTGGATGTCTGCCTAGCTTAGCCCTCAAGCTTCTAGAATAGCCCCTTTCAACTAAGTTCCATGAGAATTAAGTTCTTTTTTTTTTTTTTTCTGAGACGGAGTCTCACTTCGTTGCCCAGGCTGGAGTGCAGTGGCTCACTGCAAGCTACGCCTCCCGGGTTCATGCCATTCTCCTGCCTCAGCCTCCCGAGTAGCTAGGACTACAGGCGCCCGCCACCACACCCAGCTAATTTTTTGTATATTTTAGTAGAGATGGGGTTTCACCATGTTAGCCAGGATGGTCTCAATCTCCTGACCTCATGATCTGCCCACCTCAGCCTCCCAAAGTGCTGGGATTACAGGCGTGAGACACCGCGCCTGGCCAAGTTCTTCGTCTTTTTTTTTTTTTTGAGACGCAGTCTCACTCTGTCACCCAGGCTGGAGTGCAGTGGTATGATCTTGGCTCACCACAACCTCTGCCAGTCACTCAAGCAATTGTCTTCCTCGGCTTCCCAAGCAGCTGGATTACAGGCACATGCCACCATGCCCGGGTAATTTTTGTAGAAACAGGGTTTCACCATGTTGGTCAGGCTGGTCTTGAACTCCTGACCTTAAGTAATCTGCCCGCCTCAGTGTCCCAAAGTGCTGGGATTACAGGCGTAAGCCACCGTGCTCGGCCAGAATTAAGTTCGAATGCCTTTTTTTTTTTTTGAGATGGAGTCTCACTCTGTTGCCCAGGCTGGAGTGCAGTGGCGTGATCTCGGCTCATCGCAACCTCTGGCTCCTAGGTTCAAGTGATTCTCCTGACTCAGCCTCCCGAGTAGCTGGTATTGCAGGCATGCGCCACCACACCCAGCTAATTTTTGTATTTTTAGTAGAGACAGGGTTTCACCATGTTGGCCAGGCTAGTCTCAAACTCCTGACCTTGTGATCTGCCTGCCTCAGCCTCCCAAAGTGCTGGGATTACAGGCGTGAGCTGCTGCACCTGGCCCAGGTAAAACATTTCAAACATTGCTCAATAAATGTTGCCTGATTCTCCCAAGCAGTCTTCAGCCCTCACATATCTTCCACTCTCTCCCTTATTTATGATTCTCAGCTTCAGCCAAAAGGGCCAGTTGGTTTCTTAGCCATGCCATGTGCATATTTGAATTTTTGCCTTCCAGAAAGAGCATCCATTCCTCTCTGCTTGTTTGACTCCTGCCCTTAAAGTTAGTCAAGTCCAGCTTTTCTCCTAGAGGTTATTCCCACTTTTAGGTTATGTCCCCACTTCTCTTCATGCTGTCTGTCTGGCACATAATTCAGCTTTTGGCACAAGTGGTGCTCAGTGCTTGGTGTGGTGATGTTGATAATTGAGGCTGGGGGGCCAAGACGGGAAGTTCTTGGGACATTTGGGCTCCTGGGTATTGTCTCAAGGGTCTCTTTTCCCAACAGAGGTCCCCCCTGTTGGAAGTAAAGGGGAACATAGAACTGAAGAGACCTCGGATTAAGGCCCCTTCCCGGCTGCCTCTCTCAGGAAGCAGACTCAAGAGGAGGCCTGACCAGATGGAAGATGGCCTGGAGCCTGAGAAGGTGAGCTGGGCGTGGAGAGCTGTGCATGTGTGTGTGGGGTATGTGGGAGTGTGTGTGTGTATGTGTGTGTGAAAGAAAGGAGAGAGAGAGTATAAACCATTTGGGAGGGTGACTGTGGACCTTGTCTTTATCTTTCCCCAGAAACGGACAAGAGGCCTGGGTGCAACGACCAAAATTACCACATCCCACCCAAGAGTTCCATCCCTCACTACAGTGCCACAGACACAAGGCCAGACCACAGGTGGGCTCTCGGGATGGATAGCCTCCAAGGACACGGAAGTCCAGTGCTCTTCAACTCACTTGTTTCTTTTCTTTCAATTTTATTCTATTTTGGTTTTTTTCTGGGTTTTTTTTTTTTTTTTTTTTTTGAGACAGAGTCTTGCTCTGTCGCCCAGGCTAGAGTGCAGTGGCGCGACCTCTGCTCACTGCAACCTCCTCCTCCCAGGTTCAAGCGATTCTCCTACCTCAGCCTCCGGAGTAGCTGGGATTACAGGTGCCCACCACCATGCCTAGCTAATTTTTGTATTTTTAGTAGAGACGGGGTTTCACCATGTTGGCCAGGCTGGTCTTGAACTCCTGGCCTCAGGTGAGGCACCATGCCCAGCCTGTCTGTTTTGAATAGGTAATAACATTTCATTTGGTTCAAAATTCCAAAGGCACAAAGGTTGTTGTATAGTAAAATTTGCTTCCTGTTTCTGTCCTCCAACCACCCAGTTCTGCTACCCAGGGCAACTGTATGTTCTTCCAGGAAAATTCTATTGGTATTCAAGCAAGTAAGACTATACTCCCCCACCTTTTTTACGCAAATGGTGGCATACTTTAGACATGGTTCTGCTTTTACTTATCTTGATCCAACTTGCTTTTTGGCCTATGGAGTACAGTTGGCCCTCTGTATCCGTGGGTTCTGCTTCTGCAGATTCAACCAACCATCGGTTGAAAATATTCAAGGAGAGTAGGCACAGTGGCTCACGCCTATAATCAATCCCAGCACTTTGTGAGGCCAAGGTGGGTGGATTACCTGAAGTCCGGAGTTCCAGACCAGCCTGGCCAACATGGTGAAACCCTGTCTCTACTAAAAATACAAAATTAGCTGGACATGATGTCCCACACCTGTAATCCAGCTACTCTGGAGGCTGAGGCAGGAGAATTGCTTAGAACCCGGGAGGTGGAGGTTGCAGTGAGCTGAGATTGCGCCAGCCTGGCGACAGAGCAAGACTCGGTCTCAAAAAAAAAAAAAAAATTCATGGAAAATAAAAAAATAACCAAAAAATACAATATAACAATTATGGTCATGTGTCACTTGGCAGTGCAGATACATTATCAGAAATGCATTACTGTGGAAACATCATAGAATGTACTTACTGAAACCTAGATGATCTAGCCTGCTACACACCTAGGCTGTCTGGGATAGCCTATTGCTCCTGGGCAACAAGCCTGTGTGGCGTGTTACTATACTGAAGCACTGTAGGTAACTATAACCCAGTGGTAACCATTTGTGTATATAAACATACCTACACATAGAAAAGGTACATTTAAAATAACAATATAAATGATAAAAAAAGGGTACACCTGTACAGGGTACAAACCATTAAATGGAGCATGGTTGAATGGAAGTTGCTCTGCATGAGTCAGTGAGTGAGTGGTGAGTGAATGTGAAGGCCTAGGGCCTTACTCTTCACTGCTGTAGACTTTAGAAACATGGTACAGTTAGGCTACACCAAATTTATAAAAAATAGTTCTTTTATAATAAATTAACCTTAGTTTACTATAACTGTTTTGCTTTATAAACTTAACATTTTTTTTCCCACTTGCCAAGGCTGATGTAACATTTTAATCTTTTTTTAACTCTCTCTTTTTTTTGTTTGAGATGAAGTCTCGCTCTGTCGCCCAGGCTGGAGTGTAGTGGCACAATCTCAACTCACTGCAAGCTCTGCCTCCCAGGTTCACGCCATTCTCCCGCCTCAGCCTCCCGAGTAGCTGGGACTACAGGCGCCCTCCACCACACCTGGCTAATTTTGTTTTTTGTATTTTTAGTAGAGACGGGGTTTCACCGTGTTAGCCAGGATGTTCTCGATCTCCTGACCTCGTGATCTGCCTGCCTCAGCCTCCCAAAGTGCTGGGATTACAGGTGTAAGCCACCGCACCCGGCTATCTTTTTGACCTTGTAATAACAACTTAAAACACAAACATTGTATAGCTGTACAGAAATATTTTATTTACTTATATCCTTATTCCTCATGCTTTTTTTCTGTCTAAATTTTTTTTTTGGGTGGGGAGCATATACTGAGAGCAATATGAATCTCCGTCTCCTGGGTTGAAAAGAAAATTCTTTTTTTTTTTTGAGACAGTCTTGCTGTGTCGTCCAGGCTGGAGTGCAGTGGCATGATCTCAGCTCACTATAACTTCCACCTCCCGGGTTCAAGCAATTCTCCTGCCTCAGCCTCCCGAGTAGCTAGAAATACAGGTGCATGCCACCACGCCCGTCTAATTTTTTGTATTTTTAGTCGAGATGGGGTTTCACCGTGTTAGCCAGGATGGTCTTGATCTCCTGACCTTGTGACCTGCCCACCTCAGCCTCCCAAAGTGCTGGGATTACAAGCATGAGTTACTATGCCCCACCTAAAATTATTTTTTTAATTTAAAATTTTATTTGTATTTTTTTCCAAGAAGTAAGCTTGAATTTGAAAATTTTTCAATATTATTTTGCTTTTGAAACCTTTTGTTAAAAATGAAGAAACACACATTAGTCTAGGCCTACACAGGGTCAGGATCGTCAACATTACTGGCTTTCACCTCCACATCTTGTCCCACTGGAAGATCTTAAGGGGCAGTAACACACATGGAGATGTGACTTCCTGTGATAACAGTGCCTTCTGGAATGCCCTTTTTTTTTTTTTTTTTTTTAGAAGGAGTCTTGCACTATCGCCCAGGCTAGAGTGCAGTGGCGTGATCTCGGCTCACTGCAGCTCCGCCTTCCGGGTTCACACCATTTTCCTGCCTCAACCTCCCTGGTAGCTGGGACTACAGGCGCCCGCCACCACGCCCAGCTACTTTTTTGTATTTTTAGTCGAGATGGGGTTTCACCGTGTTAGCCAGGATGGTCTCAATCTCCTGACTTCGTGATCTGCCTGCCTCGGCCTCCCAAAGTGCTGGGATTACAAGTGTGAGTTACTATGCCCCGCCTAAAATTATTTTTTTAATTTAAAATTTTATTTTTAAAATTAAATTGGAATGCCTTTTGAATGACATGCCTGAGGCTGTTTTATAGTTAACTGCTTTTGCAAATAGAAGGAGTACACTCTAAAATACAATAAAAAGTACAATACAGTAAATATATAAACTAGTAACATGGTCATTATCATTTTCAGGTATTATGTACTATATATAATTGTATGTGCTATACTTTTATACAACTGGCAGTGCATTAGGTTTGTTTATACCAGAATCACCACAAACAGGTGGGGAATGCTATGACATTACCATGGCTATAATGTCACTAGGCAATAAGAATTTTTAGCTCCATTATGATGTTATGGGTCAATGACAGTATATGCAGTCTGTCATTGACTGAAACGTCATTATGGGCACATGACTGTATTAACATAGCATTTACATTGTGTTAGATATTATAAGTAATCTAAAGATGATTTAAAGTATATGTGGCTGGATGCTGTGGCTCACGCCTGTAATCCCAGCACTTTGGGAGGCTGAGGCAGGCAGATCACCTGAGGTCAGGAGTTTGAGACCAGCCTGGCCAACATGCTGAAAACCTGTCTCTACTAAAAATACAAAAAAAAAAAAAAATTAGCCGGGCATGGTGGCGCATGCCTGTAATCCCAGCTACTCAGGAGGCTGAGGCAGAAGAATTGCTTGAACCCTGGAGGCGGAGGTTCCAGCGAGCCAAGATTGCGCCATTGCATTCCAGCCTAGGTGACAAGGGTGCAACTCCATCTCAAAAAAAAAAAAAAAAAAAAAATGGAGGCCAAGGCAGGGAGATCACCAGCGGTCAGGAGTTCGAGGCTAGCCTAATTAACATGGTGAAACCCCGTCTTTACTAAAAATACAAAATTAGCCAGGCATGGTGGTGCATGCCTGTAATCTCAGCTACTTGGGAGGCTGAGGCAGGAGAATCGCTTGAACCCGGGAGGTGGAGTTTGCTGTAAGCTGAGATCATACCATTGCACTTCAGCCTGGGCAACGAGTGAAACTCTGTCTCAATCATCAATAAATAAAGTATATGGGAGGGTGTGCATAGACTATATGTAATACTATATACCAATTTATGTAAGGGACTTGGGCATCCTTGGATTTTGGTATTCTTGGGGGGTGCTAGAATCAACCCCTTTTGGATACTGAGGGATGACTGTAATTTCTGGTTCTAGGGGAGGTATCATTAGGAGCTGGCCAGATGTAGGGATAAGGGAAGAAAGTTATTTCTAATTCTGAGAAAAGCACTTCTCCTGCCCCTGTCCTAGCAAGATTACATGTCATCTTAAGAATGATCATTCTACCTTTGCTCTCTCCCATCTCCTGGGCAGCTCAAAAAGTTTCCAAGAAGACAGGACCCCGGTGTTCCACAGCTATTGCCACAGGTAACTGTGCTCAAGAGCTGGGTCTGAGAAGGGATTTGGGGTAATGTGTAAAGGGAGAATGATGGAGGTGAAGGGACACTGGTCCTGTACTTCCTAAGTCACCTCCTCAATTCTCTAGGGTTGAAGAACCAGAAGCCAGTTCCTGCTGTTCCTGTCCAGAAGCCTGGCAGTAGGTGACAAACATAACCACTGGGTGAGAGGCTGGGATAGGGAAGAGAAGATGGTGAGTGCCCAGAAAAATCCATTTGGTCTCTTAGGGGAAGGAGATGTAGCATCAGGTGTGGATCCCATAAAGGCTAGAAGGGGGGAGGGATAGAGAGCCTAGACTTCACTGAGCTTTGTCCTTTCTGTGTTCATCTTAGCATCAGCTGTTCCTCCCATGGCAGGAGGGAAGAAACCCAGCAAACGTCCAGCCTGGGACTTAAAGGGTCAGTTATGTGACCTAAACGCAGAACTAAAACGCTGCCGTGAGAGGACTCAAACATTGGACCAAGAGAACCAGCAGCTTCAGGACCAGCTCAGAGATGCCCAACAGCAGGCCAAGGCCCTGGGGACAGAGCGCAGGACACTGGAGGGGCATTTAGCCAAGGTACAGGCCCAGGCTGAGCAGGGCCAACAGGAGCTGAAGAACTTGCGTGCTTGTGTCCTGGAGCTGGAAGAGCGGCTGAGCACACAGGAGGGCTTGGTGCAAGAGCTCCAGAAAAAACAGGTGGAATTGCAGGAAGAAAGGAGGGGACTGATGTCCCAACTAGAGGAGAAGGAGGTAAGGGCCAGATTTTCACCAGATGCCAGCCCCGCTTTCCTGGCAGAGGTCATGCCTCCCCTCCGTTCCAGGTGCCCCTCAAGTCTGTTTGGGCTCAGAACTCCTGAGCACCTATCTTTAGCAGTATAGGTGCTGCTGAAGATACCTCTCTCTTCCACCAGTCTGCACCCAGCCCACTCCTGACTGTCTTGCTTTCTGCCATGCTTCTTCCTACCCTTGACTGTTTGCAAAGCTCCCATTTAGATCTGTGTCTTCCTTAGTCCTCCATCCCTCTTTCTTTGGCATCCTGATCACAAATTCCTGTGGTACTCTCTTTCCCTCCTCCCATGTCCACTTGACTCCTTCCTGGTGAGCACCAACTAGATTGAATTATTTGCAGTCTCTTAAATGACTCAACTTTCACTTCTGGGCATTCTGCATATGTGCTTCCCTCTTTCTGGAATGTTCTTTGTGTACTGCATCCTTCCTTGGTTCACTTCTGTACTTCTGGGTGTCAGCCTAGATATCATCTTCCTTGTGCTCCTCTGTGCTTGGGCATACCCATAGCACTCCCTGTCTTAGTACCATGATTCCTTATTTTCTTATCTTTCTTTGTTTACCAGGTGTTGAGGTCCTTTTCAGCGGGGACCTCACTCCACCCACTCCATATGCCACACAATTTGTTCTTATTCTTGGTTGCAAATCACCCTCTGTGTATGTTGTGTTCTGTTCTGGGCAGAGGAGGCTGCAGACATCAGAAGCAGCCCTGTCAAGCAGCCGAGCAGAGGTGGCATCTCTGTGGCAGGAGACTGCGGCCCAGGCAGCCTTACTGGCTGAGCGGGAAGAACGTCTTCACGGGCTAGAAATGGAGCGCCGGCGACTGCACAACCAGCTGCAGGAACTCAAGGGCAACATCCGTGTATTCTGCCGGGTCCGCCCTGTCCTTCCGGGGGAGCCCACTCCACCCCCTGGCCTCCTCCTGTTTCCCTCTGGCCCTGGTGGGCCCTCTGATCCTCCAACCCGCCTTAGCCTCTCCCGGTCTGACGAGCGGCGTGGGACCCTGAGTGGGGCACCAGCCCCACCAACTCGCCACGATTTTTCCTTTGACCGGGTATTCCCACCAGGAAGTGGACAGGATGAAGTGTTTGAAGAGATTGCCATGCTTGTCCAGTCAGCCCTGGATGGCTATCCAGTATGCATCTTTGCCTATGGCCAGACAGGCAGTGGCAAGACCTTCACAATGGAGGGTGGGCCTGGGGGAGACCCCCAGTTGGAGGGGCTGATCCCTCGGGCCCTACGGCACCTCTTCTCTGTGGCCCAGGAGCTGAGTGGTCAGGGCTGGACCTACAGCTTTGTAGCAAGCTACGTAGAGATCTACAATGAGACTGTCCGGGACCTGCTGGCCACTGGAACCCGGAAGGGTCAAGGGGGCGAGTGTGAGATTCGCCGTGCGGGGCCAGGGAGCGAGGAGCTCACTGTCACCAATGCTCGATATGTCCCTGTCTCCTGTGAGAAAGAAGTGAGGACCCATGGGCACTGGAACTGGGGAATGGGGAGGAGTGGGCAGGGTGCCACAAGATGGAGGTAGAGAGAGAAAGGAGCAGGAGAGAATTGAAGGATGAAGTACAAGTTGTGAGGCTGGGTTACCACATCCCGTTTTGGCCTGTGGGCTGTAGGTAGATCTGCCTTAACCCGGGAGTGGCGAGGGAGTGATGCAGCTGCTGAAATGGGGAGGGTCACTGCATCTCAGGTCTCATCTCCTTGCTCAGCTCATCCTAGCCATGCTGGTCTCCTGGCTATTCCTCAACCAACTAGTCATGCTCCCCATCTCAGGGCCTTTGCCTGGATGCTCCTTTCCTGGAGATCTTACGGCAATGAGGCCATCTTTGGCTATCCTGTCAAAACTTGGTTCCCCACCCCGCCTTTATACACTGCCTATTCTATGTATTCCTTACCATTTTCAGACATACTGTGCATCTAATTTTGTTTGTTGACAGGCTAGAAAGCTTCAAGAGAGTGGGGGTGGGCTCTTACTTATTTCCATACATATTACTATGTACTGACTTCTGCCTGCCCTTTTGCCCCTTCTGCTCCCATCCCCAGGTGGAGGCCCTGCTTCATCTGGCCCGCCAGAATCGGGCTGTGGCCCGCACAGCCCAGAATGAACGGTCATCACGCAGCCACAGTGTATTCCAGCTACAGATTTCTGGGGAGCACTCCAGCCGAGGCCTGCAGTGTGGGGCCTCCCTCAGTCTTGTTGACCTGGCCGGGAGTGAGCGACTTGACCCTGGCTTAGCCCTCGGCCCCGGGGAGCGGGAACGCCTTCGGGAAACACAGGCCATTAACAGCAGCCTGTCCACGCTGGGGCTGGTTATCATGGCCCTGAGTAACAAGGTGGGAATAGGAGTGGGGGGAGATATGGGACCTGGGGGCCAGTTGGGGTTGGCTGTGCAGAACTCTGCCCATTCCTAAACATCTGTCCCCACCTCAATCATGTAGGAGTCCCATGTGCCTTACCGGAACAGCAAACTGACCTACCTGTTGCAGAACTCTCTGGGTGGTAGTGCTAAGATGTGAGTGAAAGGGACAGATGGAAGGGTTCAGGTAGGAACTGTGTTGGGGTGAGGGGTAGAAAGAGGGGAACAGTGGAGACCTGTCCAGGCTCTGCTGGCCCCTAATGCTGGGATTGGGCATACTCTGTTTTCATAGGCTCATGTTTGTGAACATTTCTCCACTGGAAGAGAACGTCTCCGAGTCCCTCAACTCTTTACGCTTTGCCTCCAAGGTGCGACTACCACCAATCAATCCCAGGCCTTGTCAGGACCCATGGGTGCTTGTAGGCTTCTCCATTCCTATCCCTTCTGTCTTCTAGGGCAGGGAGCACATTTGTCCAGAAAGGTTTTACATTTGCAGGCATCTGAGGCAGTACTCACCATGGTTCCATTTTTAATTATTAGCTTTTGAGTTAAGTTTTTTAAAAAACAGGTGATTAATTTAACCTGAGAAAGCTGATTGAAAAAAAAAAAAAAAGAAAAGGTGACTGACTAAAAGGTCTAAACTGGTTAGGCGCAGTAGCTCACACCTGTAATCCGAACACTTTGGGAAGCCAAGACAGGAGGATTGCTTGAGCCCACGAGTTTAAAATCAGCCTGGGCAACATAGTGAGACCTGTCTCTACAAAAAACAGGAAAATTAGCTGGGTGTAGTGGCTCACACCTGTAGTTCAGCTACTCAGGAGGCTGAGGTGGGAGGATCACCTGAGCCTGGGAGGTAGAGGCTGCAGTGAGCCATGATCCTACCACTGCACTTCAGCCTGGGTGACAGAGCAAGACCTTGTCTCAAAAAACAAAACAACACACAAAATATCGCTAAGATTCCTCCCCATCAGCATACAGAGATCATTCCATTATTTTTAGGTCTGCCTAGGACTCCACTATGTAGTTGCACCAAGATTTATCCACCAGTTCCCTCTACTGGACACTTGGATTGTTTCCACCCTTTTTTAGTTACAAACAAGGCCACGTTGACTAACTTTGTACATACATCATTTTGTATTTTTTCAGTTACATCTAACCAGGGAAATAGTCCTTGAAATGGGATTACTGGATCAAAGGCTTACAGGTTTTTCAGACTGTTCCAAATAGTGTGAATTCAGACTCCAAACTCCATGAGGATCAGCCAGTGGCCATATGAATTCTCACGTATGAGAATTCCTTCCACTAGAATCTCCTCCCACTAGTGTTAAGCAAGTCAGAAAATTTCCTTACTGTCTGCCTCTACGGTAATTTTTTTCTCTGGTTCACCCTCCTCCTGAGCGTATAGCCCTTTAATGGGCTCTGGCTTTATTTGAGGTCTGATCAGGTCTGTCCTGCTGTGCGCTTGGGCCTCCTCCCAATCAGCACTGATTGTTGCTGTAGCCAGCACCTGCACCCTGATCTGGTCTTCTAAGTTCAATTTTAGAGGGTGGTGATGTTTTTTCTAATTTTTATTAATGTTATACCAATGTAACATCCAACAACATGAACTTTAATATCCTCTAATACCCAGTTTATGTTAAATTTCACCCAACTGTCTCAGAAGTGTCTTTTATACCTAATAGGTTTGTTCAAATCAGGATCCAGGCAAGGGCCACCCACTTGATTGAAATGTCTAAAGTTCCACAACCCTACCCCACACTGCCACTATTATGTCATTTGTTTGTTGAAGGTCATTTGTCCTATCGAATATACTATTCTGGATTTTGGCTGATTGCTTCCTCTTTCCCCCGTACTTTCACTTATTTATCATATTTGGGTGTTGTTAGCGTGATCTATCCATTTAAAAGCTCCTTACTGACTTTTTCACCTAGTGATTTTACCCATCAGTGACCATACCTGGATCCATTATTTCATTAAGGGGTTTTTAAATGGCGATTTTTCTAATCTTAGTTGTTCTGCATTGGTTAGTCATAATTTTTTTATGAAGACATTTGCCTTGCCATCTACTTGGTTTCTCTGAAATTCAGTTCATACAGGAAAAACAAGATAAATGCTGAATTATTTATTGATTTTCAGTATTGAGTTGATACCCTAGCAGCTTCCAAAGGTGACCAATGAATGTTTATCTGAGGGTTATCTTTATTTTTATTTTTATTTTTTTGAGACAGAGACTTGCCCTGTTGCCTAGACTGGAATTCAATGGCTCAATCATAGCTCACTGTAGCCACCAAAAGTGTTGGGATTACAGGCGTGAGCCACCCAGCCCAGCCACAGTCGTTCCTCTTTCTGATGCTCAAATTGCCCCATTTTGGGCCAATAGGAACCTCCTGGCCAGGTGCGGTGGCTCACGCCTGTAATCCCAACACTTTGGGAGGTCGAGGCGGGTGGATCACGAGGTCAGGAGATGGAGACCATCCTGGCTAACACGGTGAAACCCTGTCTCTACTAAAAATACAAAAAATTAGCCAGGTGTGGTAGAGGGCGCCTGTAGTCCCAGCTACTCAGGAGTCTGAGGCAGGAGAATGGCGTGAACCTGGGAGGCGGAGCTTGCAGTGAGCATCCAGATCGAGCCACTGCACTCCAGCCTGTGTGACAAAGCAAAACTGTCTCAAAAAAAAAAAAAAAGAACCTCCTTCAGGTTGGCGCCAGTGTCCTTTAGACAGAACTCTAGCAGTCTTTTCAGATTCAACTTGTACATTTCCTCCCCAGATTTCAACTGATCCATTTTCTAAGGAGTCCTAGTTCCTAAATGGGTGTTATTACTCTTTTATCTCGGTTTAAGTATTTTACAGTGGGAGAGGTTGGAGGTCTCTAGTACAGGGTATTGCTGGAAATGAAAGCCTCCTCTCTCTGCTCCTGTATTTTCTTCTGGGGCTTCTATCTCTTCTCAGGCCTTTTAACCTCCTCCAAACCTAGTGTGCAGAGGAGAACCAACCATAACTGGGACCAGCCTGAACCTGCCTTTGGAGGCCTTATTTCAGTATTTCTGAGGGCAGCCCTAGCATTGGAGGATGGAAGGAGATCTTGGGGAAAATGTTGTATTGGTTACTCTGCAAACTTTTATCCTGTCTACCCCCAGGTGAACCAGTGTGTTATTGGTACTGCCCAGGCCAACAGGAAGTGAAGACGGATCCAGATCTTGTGTTGGGAGTGTGTGTGTGTGTCTGTATCTGTATGTGTATGTGTATGTATTGGGTGAGGAGTGGGAGGGTTGCTGGAGGGTGCTTTATTGGGTGGAGGGCACCATGTCCCAGGGCTATCAAATAAAGAATAGTTTTGTTTTTTTTTTTTAAATAAAGGTTTATCTGCCCAAGAAGGCAGATATTTTCATATCTGTAAAGGTGGGAGCTGTGATCTGTCCCCTCTGCCAAACGTTTGTGTGGGAGGCGGGAGCGGGGGCTGAGGGCTTAGGCTTTTCCTCTCGTCAGCTCTCACCGGTTCTGGACCATGGTCTGGATCATTTTCCCCTCTGCTAATACCCCTTCCCCCATCCCTCACATCAGGGAGGCGTGCCCTCCAGCTATCCACGCCCTCTCCTTGGTCAGTAGTTATCTAGATAAGTTTCACCCTTCCGCCGGCCACCCCAGCCCCAGGGAGCAACGTTCCTTTGGTGGGTGTCGGCAAATGGGGACCGGACCTCGGAGTCCAGAGGCGGGGCTAGCGCGCGCTCCCAAACTGCTGGCTCTTTCCTCCCGCCCTTTCCCTGCCTTTCCGTTCGAACGGCTGGGGCTCTGCCCGCTCGCTGCCCATTGGCTGGCTCTCGGTGGCGTCACCGCCTCGGGTCCTTGCCCCCTTCGTCTTTGCGCCAGCCCTGGAAGCACGGGGCGGGACGTGCCCGGGAAGCGGCGCACACGCCCGCCGACTCCCTCTCGCCAACCGCCGACGGCCGCCGCCCCGTGAAGGAGGAGCTCAGTCCTCCCAGGTGCCGCGCGCAGGAGGGGACACGCGTGCGCAAAAGGGCGGCGGGTGGGGCGCGACTCGCCACGGGGAGGGCGGGGCTGGGGCTAACGGCGAGTGGAGGGCGGGGCGCGCGAGGGAGGAGGGCGTGGTGGGGGCATCGAGAAGGGTGAATGGAGGGCGGGGCCGTGAACTGGGGCCGGGGGGCGGGACTTGGAGTGACCATGGGGGGTGGGGCAGTTAACGGATGTGGCATGGGGCGGGGGATCAGTCCGGAGGCGCGCTGCCGGGAGGGGGGATTCCCTCGTGCCCCAAGGGCGAGTCTCAGGTCGGAGGAAGGGGCTGAGGGGATTCCCTCTCCCACCGGGTCCGACTCTTTGCTTCCCAAGCCGCGGAGGGCCTGCCTCTTCCTCGGCGCCCTCCAGGCCTGTCGGAGGTGAGGGAGGTGGGGTGAGGTGGTGCCCGCCCCCCCCTCCGGCTCCTCCTTCCCCCCAGTCCTCCCCTCCCACCACCCTCCCCCCCAACCGGTCCGTCCCTCCCCTCCCTCCCTCCCCCCCGCCGCCTCCTCCTCCTGCCGCTGCCGCTGCTTTGGCTGCTGCGTCATACGCCCCAGAGCCGCCGGGACGGAGGGGCTGGGCCTGGGGACCCCCCGGCCTCCGCCTGCACACCCCCCCACGCCCGGACGTGCCCTTTCCGCGCGGGGGACTCGCCTAGGTCTCCTACGTCTGCCCCTGCCCGGCTCCTGGCGGCCCCAGCTGTCACCGGTAAGGAGGCGGCAGGAGGCGCCGGTGGGGGGCAGGGAGCCGGGGGTCGGCGCGGGGCGCGGGCGGGAGAGCCTCGCCGCCTTGGCCTCGGGTCCGAGCTGGGCCGACTCAAGTCCCTTCTCGGACTTGCGGTCCTGGGGAGTGGAGACCAGGACTGGGACACGCCCCCCTCCCGGGGCACTCGGAGAAGTTGTCTAACCCGGGGGCAGGGAGCCCCGAATTTGAGGGTGACCTGACATAACCTGGCACCAGGATGATTGTTCTTAATGAGACACGCAGGCCTGGGGAGACAGCCGTTTCTGCTCTGGAAAACATCTCCAGAAAAGGTCCCAAAACACATCTCTGGGCAACAGGGCACCCTAATTATGATACCTCTAAACTGAGTGGTAGCCTTTGCTTCTACAACCGTAATTTCTCCTAAAATTTCAAGGCCAGGATATAATATCCCAGGAGAGCTCTGGAAGCTGGGAAACTAGCAACTAGGTTTGGGGTTGGGGGGAGGGCAGTTACCGTGAGGAGAGCCAGTCACTAGAGTTGAAAGAGGACTCAAGAAGCTGGTGATGGGGGCCTGGTGGTTTCCTATCCAGGTGTCTCAGGGATTTGGAGATGGGGGCACAGATCCTTCATTCTTGACGGCAAAATAGGCAAAGAAAATGGGGAAGTTGGCCGGGCGCGGTGGCTCACGCCTGTAATCCCAGCACTTTGGGAAGCTGAGGTGGGTGGATCATGAGGTCAGGAGTTCGAGACCAGTTTGGCCAACATGGCCACACCCCCTCTCTACTAAAAATACAAAAAATAGCCAGGCGTGGTGGTGGGTACCTTTAATCCCACCTACTTGGGAGGCTGAGGCAGGAGAATTGCCTGAACCCAGGAGGTGATGGTTGCAGTGAGCCAAGATTGTGCCACTACACTCCAGCCTGGGCGACAGAGCAAAACTCCATCTCAGAAAAAAAAAATGGGGAAGCTTTCTGAGCATTCATAACCTTCTCCCCATTTCTTTTCTGGCTAGGCCCCCCCAGGATGCAATGGCGCAGCCCCCCCGGCTGAGCCGCTCTGGTACCTCCTCACTTTGGGACCCAGCTTCTCCTGCTCCCACCTCTGGCCCCAGGCCTCGACTTTGGGAGGGTCAAGATGTGCTGGCCAGATGGACTGATGGGCTGCTATACTTGGGTACCATCAAAAAGGTAAGACCTTCTACCTCTGATCTTTTTCCTATTTCCCTTATCTAATTCTGGTTCCCATTTCATCCTCTTTGCTCACCCATTCCAGGTGGACAGTGCTAGAGAGGTGTGTCTGGTCCAGTTTGAGGATGATTCGCAGTTTCTGGTTCTATGGAAAGACATTAGCCCTGGTAAGACTAGAGACCTGAGATTGCACATCCCATGGAAAACAAACCTGGCTTAGAGGGGCAAAAAGAGACTTAAGGGCAGGCCCCGTGACACTGTGTTCTCTCACAGCTGCCCTCCCTGGGGAGGAACTCCTCTGTTGTGTCTGTCGCTCTGAGACTGTGGTCCCTGGGAACCGGCTGGTCAGCTGTGAGAAGTGTCGCCATGGTGAGAGGGCAGGTCACCTGAATGGTCTAGCTTGCTCTTCCCTCCAGGATGGTCCTTATGTCACCTGTCATGGCCTTAGTCCCCAAGCCACTGCTCTGGCCAGGCTGCTTAGCCCTATCTTAGTCCTCATCCCCTTTCAGCCCAGGGAGAAGCAGCCATGGAAAGGGGTGGTGTAACCTTTGCAAGCAGAGGATGGTTTAACTGCATCCTTTTCTAACCATATGACCTTGGACAAGTCCCTTAACCTCTAGGAGCCTCAGTTCCCTGACTCGTAAAATAAGGATCATGTACCCTCTCATCAAGAACATGGTCAAGGATTAAATGAGATGGGTAAAGACTATTCCTGTCCCAATACCAAGCACACACAGGTATGCAATAAGTGGTCTACTATTAACATTATCACTCTTCAGCTTATCACCAGGACTGCCATGTTCCCAGGGCCCCAGCCCCTGGAGAGGGAGAGGGCACATCCTGGGTATGCCGCCAGTGTGTCTTTGCGATCGCCACCAAGGTAAAGGCACTTCCCTGTTACCCCTTCCTGTGGGAGCCTCCCATCCACATCCTCTCCCAAGCCTTTTCCTCTCCCCACCCCTCTGAAGTCATCCACCTGTCCTGTCTCTGCAGAGGGGAGGTGCCCTGAAGAAGGGCCCCTATGCCCGGGCCATGCTGGGTATGAAGCTCTCTCTGCCATATGGACTGAAGGGGCTGGACTGGGATGCTGGACATCTGAGCAACCGACAGCAGAGTTACTGTTACTGTGGTGGCCCCGGGGAGTGAGTAATGAGGGGGAGCAGACTGTGGAATGAATGATGTGGTGGTGCCTCCCAGGAAATGAAGGAAAAAGAACAGGATGAGGGTAGCACTCAGGGGGATGGGAGGTAAGTTTAGGGTTTGGGGCAGTTATGGGGAAGGGGGTTTCTGGAGGCCAGAAGTCCTATGTTCCCCCTCAGGTGGAACCTGAAAATGCTGCAGTGCCGGAGCTGCCTGCAGTGGTTCCATGAGGCCTGCACCCAGTGTCTGAGCAAGCCCCTCCTCTATGGGGACAGGTGAGACCAAGGCAGACTCTCCAGAAGCCAAGGTGTTCTCTTTCTTCGTGCTCCACCCTCAGTTCCCATGCCCGTCTCCACTCCAGTCTCTTCCCAATATCTGCAGCATTACCTCACCTGTTTGCCCCATCCTTGCTTGTGAGTCCTCCAGGGGATGGCATAGTTTTCCTGCGTAAGTGTGTGTTCTCCCTCTTGCCCACGTCCAGGTTCTATGAATTTGAATGCTGTGTGTGTCGTGGAGGCCCTGAGAAAGTCCGGAGACTACAGCTTCGCTGGTGAGCTGGCTTGGGCATGACCTCAGTGTAACTCCACACCCCTAGTATTTTACTCTGTATGCCCCAGCCTCGCACCTCAGGACTCCCCTGGCTCTTAAAATGCCTCTGTGGTCTTGGAAATTTTGTTTTTCCAGGGTGGATGTGGCCCATCTTGTCCTGTATCACCTCAGCGTTTGCTGTAAGAAGAAATACTTTGATTTTGATCGTGAGATCCTCCCCTTCACTTCTGAGAATTGGGACAGTTTGCTTCTGGGGGAGGTAAGGGGTAGTGCAGTTTTGGGGGTTGGGATGGGACAGGGAGATGTAGTGGAAAGGGGAAGAGAAGAAATCACTGTTCCCCTGGCCCCATTTTTCTTCATTCCTCTCAGCTTTCAGACACCCCCAAAGGAGAACGTTCTTCCAAGCTCCTCTCTGCTCTCAACAGCCACAAGGACCGGTGAGTTGGAGGGAAGAGGAGTCTAGGATGAGACTCAGAAAGAGATGGAGATTGGAAGCCTGGAAGGGGAGGGGCTTGCAACCCACCTGGAAGACTATGACTGAAAAGGATTGAGGAATGGTGTAAGGAGGAACCTTTTTTTTTTTTTTTTTTTTAAACAGCACTGACCCTATATCATTTTTCTTCTTGCTCCAGTTTCATTTCAGGGAGAGAGATTAAGAAGAGGAAATGTTTGTTTGGTCTCCATGCTCGGATGCCTCCCCCTGTGGAGCCCCCTACTGGAGATGGAGCACTCACCAGGTCACTGGTCCAGGGGGGATGGGGGAAATTCTCAGGGTGTTAGTGCTGGCGGGTATATGTATAGAGATGGGGAGGTCTTTGGGGTGTCCGGGAGGGGGCTGGGGGGATAAGGAGGCCTCTTACAGCTTCCCTTCAGGGCAGGGCCCTGGGGGAGGGGTCTCACGTCCCCTGGGGAAGCGCCGGAGGCCGGAGCCAGAGCCCCTGAGGAGGAGGCAGAAGGGGAAAGTGGAGGAGCTGGGGCCACCCTCAGCAGTGCGCAATCAGCCCGAGCCCCGGGAGCAGAGGGAGCGGGCTCATCTGCAGAGGGCACTGCAGGTACCGGGGCAGGGGGAACCCTATGGAGCAAATGGTGGGGTGTGGGAAGGAGTCAAGGATTACCTCTCAGTCCTTTGCCCCCTCTTCTAGGCCTCAGTGTCTCCACCATCCCCCAGCCCTAACCAGACTTACCAGGGCAGCAGCGGCTACAACTTCCGGCCCACAGATGCCCGCTGCCTGCCCAGGTCAGTGCTCCTCTGCCTCTCCCCCACAAAATATGCTCCCATTTATTCACATCTTCTGGACTTTCTCACCCAGAATTATTTTCCCTCTCCCCCTTGGCTACCCACTTCTTGGCCTAGACCAACTTCTAGAACTAGTGTCTGGTAGCCAGTATTCTGGGGAAGGGAGTCCCTTGTGGGTAGTGTTTGAGCTCTGCACTTCCCCGGGGGAGAAGGTCCTGTTCCCCTGCTTCAGGTCCTGACTTGCCCCACTCCAACCCCAGCAGCCCCATCCGGATGTTTGCTTCCTTCCACCCTTCTGCCAGCACCGCAGGGACCTCTGGGGACGGTGAACCCCCAGACAGGTGAGATTCTATCTTCTATTACCAGCAATGCTCCTCTTCCCCTCTATGTGCTCAAGGCTCTTAGTCTCTAACACTGTTTCTCTGATTCACATGTGCTCTCCATTTCTGCCCATTTCTTACAATTGCCTTCTCTCCCTAGGTCACCCCTGGAACTTCACATTGGTTTCCCCACAGACATCCCTAAAAATGCCCCCCACTCGATGACTGCCTCATCTTCCTCAGTCTCATCCCCATCCCCAGGTCTTCCTAGACGCTCAGCACCCCCTTCTCCCCTGTGCCGTAGTTTGTCTCCTGGGACTGGGGGAGGAGTCCGAGGTGGGGTTGGCTACCTGTCCCGAGGGGACCCTGTCCGGGTCCTTGCTCGGAGAGTACGGCCTGATGGCTCTGTGCAGTACCTGGTTGAGTGGGGAGGAGGGGGCATCTTCTGAACAGCTTGCCTCTGCCCACCTCCCCATTCACACACACCGGCACTTTCATACCCTGACCTCTGACCTCACCTACAGCTGGGATGTACCTGGAGAGATAGGGGATAGTTCTCCCTACTGCCCAGGCTGGAATCCAAGAGTAGGGGGTGGGGAAGAGGCTCTCTTCTCTACCTTCCTTCATGATTCCTGACCCCTCCATCCTTCCCATTTCCTTTGATGTTATTTTGTTACAGCTTTTTAAATATTTTTTAAAATTATTTAACCCCTGGGGGCAGAGACTGAGGAGGGAGGATGATAAGGGATCGCGGACTCTGTATGATTGAAATAAACAGAAATAAATCTAGCAGCTCGGAGTCATTCTGAAAGATGTAGAGAATACAGGGACTAGAAGCACTTATATTCTCCCAACAAATTTGCATACATGACAAGGAAAAAACAGGCAAAAGGCAGAAAGACCTAAAGACAGGATTTATTGGGGGCCCGGTCATCACCTGGAAGTCAGAAGGCATTGAGTATCAAAGGGATCACGGCAGGAACAGGGCTCATCATGGCAGGACTGTGCTGGAGTCAGAAACTGACTCTGTGACCTGGCGCACCCACTGCAGGTATGGAAAGTTCCCCTGTTCCACAGGCAATGCAATTACCTCAGCCACTTCGTAAGGGTGCACAGAACTACAAGATAGGTGGGTGGGGGAAGGGGATTACTCAAAGATTGACCTAAAGGAACCCACTCCCTTGCGCAAGCAAGTCACATCCCCACAGTACACACCCTCAGTACACACCCTCACCCCATACATCTCAAAAGTTCTCACCGAACAAAATCTGTCAAAGCTGGGACCAAGGAACTTTGCGTTTTAATCATCTAAGGGACAAAGATAAACATGGTTGAATCAAGGAGTGGGACTGAGTTCAGTTTCTCAGAAGAGGGGTAAGGGCTAAAGGGGTCAGGGATTGGGGAAATTTTGTTGGGTGGGGGAAATGTTTCTCACCATCAGCACCTCACTGTCTTCCTCGATCTTCCCTTTCCACTCATAGCTGAAAGGTCAGAGGGGGAGAGTTGTGAGGAGCAAAGAATTTCCCCCAGGAAAGAGGTTCCCAGTCAGCTCCTACAGTTAGGTTAACCCCCCAACTCCTATGACTCACATGGATGTAATCTGAGGGATGAGGTTGACGCAGGCTGCAAGGCGCTTCTCCACCACAGCCCTGGAGTGAAGAGACAGTCCCATTCAGAGTGCCCCATGACCCCAGTTTTTGTACTGGCAGCCCAGAGACAGGCTTGCAGAGCTGAAGAGAGGAGAAAGCGGCACTCTTCTGCCCCACCCCCAACTCTCCCTTCATGATCATCCTTTCTCGCTGAACATCGAGGTCCCTACCTGGCGATCTCCTTGGCGACCTTCTCGTTGGGGCAAGTGACAAAGGCTGCAGACACCGAGCCCGGAACGTAGCCGGAGCCGGAATCCGAGGCTGGCGAGGGCTGGGTCGGAGGGCTTCCAGAGGCCATGGTCAGCAGGGCTCGGGGTAGCAACAAAAGGCGGGAGGCTACAGGCAGCAGCGCCGGCATCCAAACAAAAGACAGGAGCAGAGAAGCCTGAGAGCAGGAGGCGAATTCGATCTCTCCTCACCAACAGCCCAGGAAATTACACCCAGGGAAGCCTCTGCTTAGATACTCAGGCTCTGCCCTCCCTCTGATGTACCCCGAAGAAGAATGCCCCTGAAGGTGAGAGAGAAACTTGGAAAAGTAAAGCAAAGGCTCATTTCACTCACACCTCAGGGGGCCAACCTCTGGGATTTGGGGTACAGGTAGCGGTCGAGGCTTCGAGGACCGGAAGGGGCGGGACGGGGCCGGTCACTCACCACTCCGCCGAGCAGGACCGCAGGAGCCCGCCCCCTACTCATGCGGCCTACGCTGGTAGAGGAGAGTTGATCTCAGAGGCCACACGTCACACGGAGAAACAACCCCAGGAAGAGCGGCCTCTTACCTGGGTGGCAGCCACGTGATAAGAAAACAGCGCGCACCATGTGACAGTAGAAGGGGGACCGCCCGCCCTTCCAGAGCCAGCCAATCCTGGCCCTGTCGTGGCGCGGTTTGCCCGCCTCCTGATGAGGGCGGAGCGATGGGAGACTTGACCAATCGACCGCCGGATCTGCAGACGTGCGCGGAAATGGCACGCCCGTTTCCGTGTGAACCCGAAACTACCACTTGCTGGCTGAGGAGAGCCGCTGCGGCTTTCCACTGTCACGTGAGGGGGCCGGTCCTCTCCGGCGGCGGCACTCAGCGAGTGACGCCAAGTGGCCAATCACAGGCCAGCCCTGCAGGCCACGTGAGGCGAGTGCTGGCTCCAGGAAAGGGGGGGGGGCCGGAGACCCCGCATAGTCGATGCGTCAGGCTGTGGTGTGGGGAATCATTCTGAAACCCCACAATGTGCCTAACCTCCCCTGCACTGTTTCCGAGGCCTTAAGGTGTGGGAGGGTCTGAGAAAGACCCTTCACCCCAACCTCAGGGGTTAAGAGAGCGCCCCCTGCCATTTTAGTTGGGACAGAGATATGCCTGGGTTTGGGAATGAACAACGGTGATCTAGAAGCCCGCTGTCCCTGAGTAGCGGGGAGTGATTAGGCAGGCATGGGCATGGCACAACAATAGCTAGGTGAGGAAAGATGCATTTTAAAACAGAGCGAGATCCTGTAAATGGGGTAGAGGATGGTGAAAATGGGGCCTAGCCATCTTAATTGAAAACCCAAAGCTTGAGACAGACTACTGAATCAGAGGGAAGGAGAACGAGGGCTGCAGGATGGGGACAGTGGTGATGGTCCTTCTGTCCCCTCTTCCCTGCCTATTCCACTCCACAGGATTGGTCCACCTCTCAGCCTTGGGTCTCCTTTCCCTAACCCATCCCCTGAGGAGCCAGGACCTGCCCTACATAACTTCCCTGGGGCCCAAGCACATCCTGTGACCCAAAAATGGAGAGAGGGGCCAGTGAGAGGCAGAGAGGTGGGAGGAGGCGCAGAGAAAAAAGCTCTTGCCACTGCCCCCACCCAATATTTCCCCTCCCTTCAAGGTCTGAGGTCATTGGTCTGGTGGTGGGAATGCCTCGGAGTTTCCCAGGCTGACGTCAGGGTTCTACCTCTGGGAGGTTCTAGGGCAGGGAAGTGGGGAGGGGAGGTTCCCTGAGATCTCTGTCTTTGAGTTTGGAGTTTGTCTCTGAGACAGATTTCGGAGGGGTCTTTCAGTATTTGTGTGGAGATCTTTCTTAGGACTGAGTTTCCTTTTATGTTTTTGGTCTGGGGGGTTTCTATGTTTCAGGGTCTGTGGTCACACTCTGAGGTCTTTCGAAGTCTTCTTCATGAATTTTGGGTCTCTGAGTTGTGCATCTCTGGACCAGCTGAGGTCTCTCTCTATCTCCCCTTAAATCTGGAGTGTCTCTGTCTCTGAGTTATCAGTCTCTGAGATCTGAGTCTGGGGTCTCTCTCTAGGTCTGAGTTCTCTAAGCTCTAATTCTACATCTGGCTTTTTCTGAATCTGGGCCTCATCTTTTTCTGAGTCTAGGTCTCAGGTCCTGATCACTGAAATCATCATCTCAGGGTCTGGAGTCTAAGATGTCTGTGGGTATGGAGAACCCTTTTGAGCCTGGATTCTCAGATTTTGATCTTGGGTTCCTCTCTCTGGGGGATCTGGGGTCGTTTTTTCCTCAAATCAGGAGTCTCTTTTCCTCTAGATTT
This sequence comes from Papio anubis, assembly GCF_008728515.1. Classification (NCBI taxonomy): domain Eukaryota; kingdom Metazoa; phylum Chordata; class Mammalia; order Primates; family Cercopithecidae; genus Papio; species Papio anubis. The sequence goes on from NC_044981.1 coordinate 31,762,889, forward strand.
TGGGCCTGTGTCTCAAATTAACCCACGGTGGGGGGTGGTGAAGTATCTTTCTCTGTGGGTCTAGGGTCTCTCTCTCAGGGTCTGGGGTCTGCATCTTTAGCACCTCTGTCTTTCTCTGGTGTGTTTTTGAGTCAGGGGTCTCTCTCTCTCACAATCTGGGCCTCCCCGAGTAGGGGTGGGGGCTGCAGAGTCTCTCCCTCCTCCTCCTCCTCCTGCTCTCTTAGCTCTCGCTCGCTCCCCCGCCCCCCCTCTCTCTCGGCTGCCGCTGCTGCCGTTGGCTCTTATTCTCCTCCTCCTCCTCCTCTCTCCTCCTCTCTGCTTCTCTCTGCTCCTCTCTCCTCCTCTCTCCTCCTCCTCCTCCTCCACCTCCTCCTCCTTCTCCCCCTCTTTCTCCCCCTCTTTCTCTCTTCTTTCTCCCCCGTCCCCCCGCCCCCTCCCCCCAGGCCTGATGAGCAGGTCTCGAGCCTCCATCCATCGGGGGAGCATCCCCGCGATGTCCTATGCCCCCTTCAGAGGTACGTGGTGGGGGGAGGGGGAGGGCCATATGGGGGGCAACAGGGGGAGGGGCAGGGGGCGGGGGAGAGTCGGGGCCAAGGGAGGGGAGCGGCTGAAATGGAGAGAGAGGGGAGGACCGGGAAGGCAGGGGTGGGAGCAACCGGGAAGGAGGGATTGGAGGCCAGAGGGATAGGGGTAGATAAGGGACGGAGGGGCCAGGAAATGGGCCTTGAAAGGGGGCTGAAGGGAAAATGATGAAGGGGAAAGAAAGCGCCAGAAAGGGGTGGGAAGGTAGAAGGATTGGGTTGGGGAAAAAGCTGCAGAAATAATTTGGGGGTGGGAGCTGAGTGATGAGGAAAACATCAAGGAAATAGAGGGACAGAGTCTTGGAAGAGGGGCTAGGAGGGAGAAATGAAAACATAGGGGTGAAAAGAGAAGCCAAGAAGATGTGGGGGGAGAATTTGGTGGGGGACTCAGAGTATGGTAAGGGGTGGAAAAAGAGAGGAGGATGGAGGGAGAGAAGGGGCCAGATGGAGAGAGAGGGAGGCAGTGGGGGGTGGGGGGATGGAGGGTCCAGATGGAGGGAAGAGAGGAGAGATGGAATGGTGGGGGAGGGGAGACCAGGGCAGGGGGAGGGCCAAATTATGTGTGCTTGGTGGGGTGGCAATATAAGTAAAATTAAGTGATGGGAGTAGGGGACAGGTTAGGATCCTGCCCCAGCCTCTGACCCTCTTAAAGGCTCTTGACCAGTGAAATGTAACCTCTGGGGTCTTAATGCTATCTTCACTTCATCACTTTTACCCCCTTCCCCCACCCCTCCAATCCTTATTTCCATTCCCCCTCCCTCCTCTGCTGTCCATCACCTATATCTTTCCCCCCATATGGTGTCCGTTCCTTATATGAGTCCCCCTTCTGTCCTTCCCCTATATCAGTCCCCTCTCTGGTGTCCATTGCCTCTCTCTATCTCTTTTCTATGTGGTCGCTCCCTTATATCTCTATCGCTTCTCTACTAGTCTGTCTTGACCCCTTGTCATAGCCCCCGCATTAGGTCTGCCTCCTTTGCTCTGACACGTCCAGTCGAGCCCTTCAGGTGTATTCCCTTGCCCCTAGGCATTTACCATCATTTCTGCCTCCTTTTCTTTTATATCTACTCCTATTATTTGTCCCCCAGACCATTCCTTGTCACCACAAGTCTGTGCCTACCCACTTTCCCTTAATACCTCAACTCTTATTATCATTTCTCTTTTCTTGTCTCCTCTACTTATTGGGGTGTTGGAGATTTGGGTTACAAAGACACAGGTTTTGATGATTAGAACAAGGGATCCCCATCTCAGCCCTTAAGAGATTTCTCATGCTAGTAAAAATTTTCCCTTTCTCAGTCATGTTCCTCTGCCTCTTGCATCTGCCTCCAGAATCATTCTTCACCAAGTCCAGACAGTGTGTGTGTGTGTGTGTGTGTTTCTAGAGTTGTTCCTAAGTTCCCTGCTGCCAGGAGAAAGATGCCCTCTGAAGTCTAACCTGCCTCCCTTGGCTGCAGCCTGAACCAGCCCTTTCCCAAGATGCTTATGTGTATCAACAGATTTCTCTTCTGAGTATACCAAATGTCTAAGTGCGGTGGGCATGTTGCCAGCAATGTCTGTAGTTTCAGAGGCTAGGTATTGGTGATCTTTGTGTGTAGAGAACATTAGTTAGTCTCTGGAAATGGGTTGAGATAGAGTTTCAAAGTATTGTGGTTTCTAGATGGTGGACATTCTGAGGTGGACATTCATCGCTCACTGTGATCTGGAGGCTGGGTAAATTTGAGAGATATATTTATAGACAGAAAAGGGCTGAATTTGCAAAACTCTGCTACTCAGTGCATTCTGTTGGAATGAAGCTCAAAGACCAGTTCTCCTGCAGTATACTCATGGTTATCCCATAAAAGTGACAGAGTTTGATCTTTTTTTCCATCTAAAATCGGATACCTTAAGCTGATTTCTCTTTGCTGTCACCAATGTGACAGGCCCTCTTACTTCAATAGGGCCTGTGTGGCATTGGGGTTTAAAGGAGAGGCAGTTTGCAGGAAAAGCGGTATGGCAAGAACAACAGAATTGGGGAAGGAGGACCCTGGGATCATCTCAGCCATGGGTGACACTTAGTCTACTATTCTCTCTTCTGCAAGTTTTGTTCCCATCTCCAGCTCTCGTCTTTGGAGGCCCCTCTATGTCACCAGGCCTGGATATTCCATTCTTTCCCCCTGACCTCTTTCTTCCTCAGGCTCTTCGCTGTGCCTTGGGAAGGCTCCTAACCTATGGAGTGGCTTCCATCCTGTCCATTGAGACTAGGTGGGGTGAGGTGGTGGGGGCAGTGTTGAATCTCTGGGCACTGAATGGGGGAAGAGATAAATTTGGTCTCTACTCGTCCAAACAAGGGCATATTTCTCACATTCTGCCCTGGCCCCTCCACAGCCAGATGCCGACAAAAGCCATCTTCTCCTTAACACCAGAAGAACCAGAACTTTCCCTAAAGGATGAACAGGGTTGAACTAGGGGAGGAGGGCACAGAGGAGGGAGAGTTGGGAGGGGAGGCCCTCTCATGTCTCTGACTCTGTGAACAGGTAAGCTCCCTGACTTCCTCTTTTCTAGATATTTAGCCCTCTGAATCTCATGATCCCAGTGTTCCTACACACACACCCCATCCTTCTTTCCCACAGCTGTGTAGCTTTCCTCATACTCTTTTATAGAGGGATGGTGCCACCTTCCAAGTCCTTGTCTTCTGCAGCTATTTGGATGCCTTCCTCTACCCAGATATCTGACACCAACTTCTGTGTTTTTCTCCTGCCAATTTTGTGGCATCTCCACCTTATTTTCCTGAAGTAGATGGAGAGCTCCTTCTTCTTTCTCTGCCCCCAAACGTGTACCTTCTCTGTCATATAATTCCCGTCCCTGAACCTCTGCATTTCTTCCCCCAAGTCTCCAGAGCCTTCTGTGATGTGATCCTCTCCTCTTTTCCCCTATGTATAAACGCTTGTCTTGTGTTCCTTTAGAGTTGCCAGGTGCCTCACTTTCAACTGTGATCTCCTGAAGGCTGGTGGGGTCCCCTTCTCACTTTGTGGACTCTCTTCTTGCCATTTTAGGCCTCTGCTTCCAAATACATAGAGCCTCCCTTACTGTTTCTGTGTATCTCTGTCTCCCAGATGTACGGGGACCCTCTATGCACCGAACCCAATATGTTCATTCCCCATATGATCGTCCTGGTTGGAACCCTCGGTTCTGCATCATCTCGGGGAACCAGCTGCTCATGCTGGATGAGGATGAGGTGAGTGGGGTGAGAAGGCTGGGGAAAGGCATGTGGGAGAATGGGGAGAATCCTCATTAGTGAAGGGGAGAGAGACACAAAGAAGGCAGACAAAGAAGAAGCATTTGCAAATGGCAGGAGGGTGGCTACTGAGACTTGGGTTGGAGTGTGACAAGAGGGGTAGTCATCCTCTCACTTTGGGAAGGGAGTCTTTGAGGGTTATGAACTGTGTTGGGGAGGAGATGTGTCTGAAGATTTTGGGGTGGGGAGGCTCCTGTTTTCATACTGTCCATATTGTAGGATAGGTTAGAATGGGGAAGGGGAACTGAAAAGTTTGGAGAAGGGGTGAAGACATGGGAAGCCCTCCCCACCAAAGTAATCTTCAGGACCCCTCTCTGCTTTGCCCACTGAGCAAGACTCCCAGTCCTTTCTCCATCAGGGGGCAGAGTGCAAGGAGGAGAAATTGCAGGACCCAGAGAAAACGCAGGGTATAGAGGAGGTTTTCGGTAGCTGAAGGGTAATAGGAGAGAAGACTGAGGTCAGTGGATCTTGGCATGATGGGGGTGAAGACTGGGAGGGTGACTGAGATCAAGGTTCAGAGAGACACTGAGAGGGATTCTGCAAGGGAATGGTTGGACATCAGGAAGGAATATAAGGGAGGGGAACTGGGAGTATGTGGAGTTATCTAAAGGAGTAGGAGTGGAGTAGGGGCAGGGACTAGCCAGAGTAAAGGAGATGAAATGGACAGAGGCCTCTTATGGAAGGTGGTGGCCAGGTATGGAGATCTGAGAGCCAGGGGAGTGTGGGTTCTGATTTGGGAGCTGGGTCAGTAGGAGTGTCCATCGGAGGAAATAGAGGATGAAAACTGGAAGGATACCCCATAAGTGTGAGTCAGGGAATGGGGGTGATTTGGGGGACAAGCTTTAAAGAATGGTAGGGTAGCCTGGAAAACCAAATGTGATGAGAAATAGGCCCTGAAAGTTGTTGGGAATGGTGTGATGAGGAAGGGTTAGAATTCGAGTCAGGGCTAACTACAGTGTCAAGGGACCTGTGGGGGCAGGTGAGAGTGTGGAGAGATGGCTGGGTAGACAGCTTCCAGGCCACAGAGTAAAGTAGAGGTGTTAAGGAGAGGATATGGTGACTTTGAAAGGGGAGGTGGTTTGCGGAGTCTAAGTTTTGGACACCATTGGGAGAGATTTGAGTGACTGTGGTCAAACCCCTCGATGAAGGTTTGGAGTCCGTAGGAGAAATGGGGGAAACTGGAACCAAGAGTGGGGACTGTTATAGGGATGAAGAGGGAAGACCATGGATTGGGGTAATGAAGGAATGACAGAGATAGGGACAGATTGAAGGGACCAGTGGCCAGCAAGCTGAGGGGCAATTGGAATGGCCGGTCTGGAGTAGGAAGGGCATGTGTGTGGGAGGGGGAGTAGATGGAACTGGGAAAATGAGCAGCCTGGACAGACACAGGGAGTTGCAATTGGATGGGTGGTGGAACTGGGGCTGGGAGATAGTGAGGGGTCTGTTCCTGTGGCTCTTGGTAGAGGTGGAGGAGACTGCAGGGGTGGAGGTGTATGGAGGTAGGGATGGAGGTGGACAGGGGGAGTGGGGTGTGAAGCTTAGGGAAAGGTGATGGCTGAGGGGAAGAAGGGAACTGAGAAATGTTGGGTCGGGTGATGGAAGGAGATGAAAGGTGGGGGAAGGTGACCAGGCCCTCTGGGGGGAGGGGAGGTTGGGTCCCAGTCTGGCCGCAAGCCGGGCCGTGGGAGGGAGACAAGCTGTGGATCCTGATTATAAATGCAGCTTCTGCTACCCCCGTGACAGGCTCGGAGGGAGAGAAGGGGGTAAGGGAGGTGGGAGGTTGGGAGGAAAGCAGGGAGAATGGAGGAACTGAAGGTCAAGGGAAAACTGGATTCAGGAAGTAGCTAACTTCTGAGGAGTTGCAGAAGAGCTGAGTAGGGTTTGGGAGAATTCTCAGGAAGGTGTTTCAAGACAAATGGAGGGAGAAAAGAGGGTGGGACGGGAAGGAATGAGAGAGAGAGACTGGGGGAGAGAAGGGAGAGATCCAGTCACAAAGTGTGGAGGGGCCGGGGCAGAAGGTGGGCAGGCTGAGGGGGGAAAGGGAGGCCCGCCCTTCCTGGGAGGGGGCGGAGAGGGGTAGAGGGAGGGGAAGGGCGGCGTGGGCCAGGGAGGTCTGAGACACCCCCACCTCCCCTAGATACACCCGCTACTGATCCGGGACCGGAGGAGCGAGTCCAGTCGCAACAAACTGCTGAGACGCACAGTCTCCGTGCCGGTGGAGGGGCGGCCCCACGGCGAGCATGGTACGGCGGCCGAGCAGGCTCTCATGCCCCGGACAGGCGAGGGGAGAGGGCTGAAGGTGGACGGGGCTGGCGGGGCGGGGGCGTCGGGGAGCTGCGGGAGCTGGCCGGGGGCGGGAGAAGGTGGAGACAAAGTCTCGCTTCCCGAGGGGAGATGGCGCCCTCCTCTGGAAGGTGGAGCGGGACAGAGGCTGTGGGTGAGAGGCCCCTGTAGGTCCTCGCTCGGCTTCGCTCCCTTTCTCCTCTCCAGCAATGAAGTTTGACTATTTTCCTGGTGCTTGTAAAAATAGTCTCCTTAGATCTTTAGCTTCCAGTCCATGTGTTCCTGCCCCTGCGCCTCCCAGCCCCTGGTCTGGGATCTTGGAAAGAATGACCTAGTTCCTGCCCTCCCCCCAGACCTCTGCCCCACCCCTATGCTCCTGATTCTTCTTCCGGACCTTCAGTCCTTAAGGTCTCCTTTTCTTGCCCCCTTTGTTTCTTCTCTCATCAGCTGCTTCTATTTTCTGCAGTTGTATCACCCCCTTTCTCTTTCCTCCCTGATTTCTCTTATTTTCTGTACCCCTCTTGATTACCCCGTCCCTCCCCTCTGCTCCCGGCGAAAGTCCATCAGACTCCCATCTCATCTCCTTTCTGTCTGTAGAGCTATCTGCTCGGTCTGTCTCTCCAACTCTCTCCCTCTCTCCATCTGTCTCTTCCCCTCCCTCCCCCTTTCTGCCCCCCCCAACCCCCTCTTTAGTCATTTAAAAAAAGATTTTTGTCTTCCTGAGAAGTTCGCTTAAAAGGTTTCCATGGGAACAGTGAGGGGAGATGAAGGCAGAGAACAGAGATCTGCAGCCAAGGTGCAGAGAGACGCCCTCAGCCCCCGGAAACCCCCTCGTCACTGCCCCCTTCCACTGCATTTCCCTTCCCGGACCCAGCGATCCAGGTTCCCCATTCTTCCAACCCCCGGGTGACCCCTTTTTCCCACCAGCTCCCCCTCCCCTCAGGAATTCAGGCTACCAGTTTCTTTCCCTTAGAGAGCCGGTGACCTGTCCCCATCCGTTGGCTCCTTCCAGCCTTCTGATAGGTCCAGGCCCTACTAGCCTTGTGGGCCGGTTTGGGGACCTTGGGTGGGTGGGTGGGTGGGTGGTCAGGGATGTGTGTCATTGTCATGGAAACCCCATACCATGGGGGTGTGTGGGTAGCACATCTCTGTAAGGCAAAGTCAGGTGGTGGTGGAGTGTATACAGAGAATGTGTGTGATGTCTGTCACATCTGTGTGTGTTATGTATATGTGTGTATGTCATGTTCGTGTCTGGGGAAGATGTGTGTGTTTGTGTGCACGTGTGTATACCTGCGTTTCCAGGCCAGAATGGTCACATGCTCACAGAGCATGTTTATCATGTGTCCTGTGGTTGGCAGATCTGCCCACTTATTCCCCATCTTTCTTCTCCTTATCCTGAGTCCTCAGGGTCTAGGGGTCTCTGGCGGGGGTCTCCCGTGTGTTTTGGGTGGGGACACCGTGAGTGTTTGGAGTTGAGGTGGCACGTGGAGGTTGCTGTATTGGGGTTCACTAGGGGCTGGGAGGGGTTCCAGGGGCATATGTATTTGGGGGGAGGGCTTAGTGAAAGTTGATAGGGAGTGAACATTTAGGGTCTTCAGGGAAACATGGAATGTGTAAAGGGCACAGAGGATGTGCAGTGGACACGGGTCGTTGGAACCTTGGGGACTTGGCTATGCAAAGGTGTTTGCTGAGGCTGTGGACTCTCCAGCCCGGGAGAGGTCGCCGGACCTTTGAGGGGCATTGGAATCCAGGGCTCCTCCTCTGCTGGGTGGAGCCGCGAACCCTCGTTCTCTCCGCGGTTTTGTGTGTGTGGGGGGGTCCTGCTCAGGAGGGGATGGTGGGTGGCCTGGTTTGTTTTGGGGGTCCCCTTGCCCCCCTCCCCCGTCTCTCTCGCGCTGTCTCCGGGCGACGGGGCTCGTGACAGAGGCGGCCACGGCAGCAGCGGTCGCCTAGCAACGGCGGCGGGGCCCGGGCAACGGCGGCAGCGGCGGGAGCGGCGGCGGAGGGAGCCGTTCCCGCGGCCGTCACCGCGCGGCCGTCCCGGCCGTCCCGGGCCCCGCCGCCGCCCTCACCGCGCCGGGCGGCGCGAGCCGGGCCGTACCGCCCCCTCTCACTCCGCACCCCGCCCTTCCCCCGCGCAGGGGCGGGGCCCCTCCCCCACCGGGGACACCCCTGACCCCCCCCCGGGGGGCGGTGCGAGGTAAGGGCGGGGCCAGGCGGTCTAGGAGCGCGCGGGGGGGGGGAGGCCGCCGCGCGCGTGGGGCGGGGGCGCGCGTGTGCGTGGGCGCGGGGAGGGGGGTGGGGAAGCCGCGGTGGCGGCGGCGGCGGCGGCAGCTGCTCCCTCCGCATGTTCTCGCTGCATCTTCCGAGTGGGGGGAGTTATGGTAACCGGAGGGGGACAGCGGAGGTCGGGAGGGTCGGGGACCGGCCTCGTGCGGACAGGGTCTTGAGCACGCGGGGGCGGCCGGTGTGTGTGCGATCTTGGAGCCCCTGGTGGAAGGGGCAGCCCGTGTGTCCGCGTGTGTGTTCGTGCCCATGCTCGTGTCTCCTGTGTGTCGGTACCATGTGCACACGGGGGCCCAGTTCCTCGTGCACACATGTGCAGCCAGCCTTGTGCAAGTGTGTCCTGTCTTATCCTGCCTCTGCCTGTTTCCTGCCTAGGGGGCTGTTGGGCCAGCCATGGGCTTGTGGGGCAGTTCGTGGCCATGCTGGTCCATGTCACCTCTGACCCTGAGCATGCATATCCCTGGCTGGGGCTCACCTCCTGTCAGCCTTCTGTGTGTGGGAATGTGTGGCCCTATGAGCAGGATTTTCTGTGTCCCTGGTGGCAGGTGTGTGTCTTTGCATGTGTGTTCCAGCACTGGCCTGAGTATCTGTGTCAGTCCCAGCATGGGTGTCCAGGGCGTGTCTGGATGTGGGTGGTGTGGCGGGGGGGAGTGTGTGAATGTGTTCCTTGGAATCCTACTGTGTATGAAACACCTTTGGGCCGGGCAGGTGTAAGCCCTGCTTGGTCAGTAAGTGGGGACAGAAAAGCTCAAAAAGGGAAAAAATGGGGTAAAGAGGAAAAGTGGGGAGGGAATAGGAGCGAAGGAATGAGAGAGGCTTGAAGAAGAGAGCAGAGAGCAGGCCAGGGAGAAATAGCTGGAGAATGGGAATGTGGGAGAAAGCCGAGCCAGACTTAGGAGAGAACAGGGGATAAGAGCTTAAGATGGGGAACTGGATAGAGATAGTGGGAAAAGAAGGGGTCTGGGAGCTGGGAAGGCAGTGGGGAGGAGAGAGTCAGGCCTTCTGGTAAAGTCATCTCTGAAAGAAGAAAGGGAAGAAGATGGGAGAAGGCATTGGATTCTTGTAGGCCTTGTAGGATCAGGCTTGGTTTTGGATCAGGGAAGGCCACTCAGGCATACGGGCTGGCTCACAGTGAGGCCTGTCATGGCAGGGACTGTCATTAGAGGTTCATATGCCCAGCACAGAGCTCTGTCTCCCATTTCTCTGCTCTGTGTCCAACCCTGTTCTTCGCCCTTCTCTGGCAACCTCCCTCCCCTGGCTCCCCTTGAGAGCTGCCAGCTGGGTGTGGAGAGGAAGAAAGGCCAAGGAAAGGTTAGGGATTTGGAGGGCAGGGGGAGATTCTGTGGGTGATGGCAAGATTAGAGATGTTGGAGGGGCAGGAGTCCAAGCCCTTGCTGTGTGTGTGTGTGAGTGCCATTGTGTGTGTACACAGGGTGTGTACATGTGTGGGTGTGTGCACAATGCCTGTGTTACGGGTTTGTGTAGGTGGCTGTTATGTGTGTGCATGCGTGTATACATCGTGCAGGCATGGGACATGGAGACCCAGGATCACAGTTTATGCTTTTCAGGTTTGCTGTGTGTGTGTATACACGGGTGTGTGTTATTTTCTCTGTACATGTCACTGCATGCAGCACTAATAACAGGATGTTCAGTGTTTCTGTCACTCTGTCCCCCTTTCCTCTGTGTTTCTGCTATTCTTTTCCTGCGGCAACAAAAGTCTTTAATAAGCGTATGTGTATGTGGCCTCTGTGTTCCTGTGACTTATGAGTGAGTTCATGGATCTTAATTCTTGATAATATGTGTAAGGTTATATTACTTCCAAGAACCAAGCAAGCCAATTAGCAAATTTGTTCTTCTGTTAATGCTTTAGTTCCAAAGCAGAATTTTAATGCATTTAAAGTTAGACTTTATGCCTTTATTAGATGAGCTTGCACATGAAAATAATGGCTGAGCTCGGTTCCCTGAAATGAGAGTGAGGCAGCCATACCTGAGAAATGCAGAAAAATGTTACTAGGGAAGAGATATCCTGAACCATTGGATGCACTGCTTAGTGTGTGCCAGAAGGATAATTAACACATTTGCTCCTGGTTTTTCTTTACTCTGGTGGCAATCTTGGATGCCTGTGTTAGAGTGAGAGAAGGGCTGGGGGAGGAGAGGGGGTTGTCCTGAGACAGAGCGGATATGGTTGTACTTTTCACGTGAATGAAAGGATGTTTGTGCTTCTGAGATATGGGGATACCTTTCTGTGGTCAGGATCATGGTGTACTCAAGCATGTATTTCAGGGGTTAAACTGGAATTCCCCTGCATGGGGATATGCGCGTCTTAGGGTTATAGGTCCATTTCTGTAGTGTGCTGTCCACATGATTGCCCAAGAGACTTGGGCCACAAAGTCCACACGAGCAGCTCTCATGTGGGTAACTGGGTTCAAGTATGTACTCCCTTGTTGTAGTACTCACATATGTCAAAGCATGTATCCTGTGGGGTGTGTGGGCCTTAGGGTCTCAGAATGTGGATCCGTGCTATGCCCGTGCTCACAGTTGTCTCTATGTCTCAAAAGCACATAGATCCCCAGTTATTTTTTTGTATTGTGGTTCTCATATACACGTACCACTACAGCTCAGTGTATGCTTCTGTACTATACACCTGTTCCTGAGGGAGTGATAGGGTTCTCGTGTCATGGGGTCCACCACCTGGGTTTTACAGGTAAAGGGGAGCTGGGGACTGATTCTAGGGCAGTTTGCAGGCAATTTGCAATTCTGGAAGCAGACAGTGAAAATATAATTGTGGTCCTCCCTTGTTCTGTTCTGGAACCTAGAGGGTTAACAGGCAGCTCTTCCGGTCCACCCCCCTCCTTCCAGCCTGTAGCTTCTTGTTGCCGTGGAGATGCTGGCCCCGCCCCTGATGCAGCACCTGCCCCCCCCATTGGCTGCAGTGGTGACTGTGGGGCTGAGGGGGGAGCCCAGGCCTGGGCAGCCATTCTGGAGCTGGAGCCGGAGCTTGGCATCCCCCCACTTACATTCTCTTCCAGCCCCTCGGCCCCTCTAAATTCCCTTGTAGCCGAGCCTCAGCTTCCTTTTTCAGAGCTTGCCATCTCTCTAGGCTCTTGGCAGGCTGAGCTGCATCCGCATTCACCTCCCCTCCTCCTCCTCTCCCTGCCCTTACTTGGGAGTCCCCAGAACCCCCACTGCCCATCCTTCCTGTTCCCTGCCCACTCCCCTGCATTCTTTGCTTTTCCCCTCCCCCACCTTCTGAGCCCCTGCCACTGCAGTGCACGTGGAACCGGCTCCTTCTCCCCTCCCCCCACCTGCCCCTTCCTTGGATTTTCTGTCCCCGGCTTCTCCCTCTGCTACTCTTCACAGGTCTCTTCCAAGACCTCCCCCTCCAGTCCAGGGAGGGGGTCATGGGAGGCAGCCCTGGCCCTCCAGACAGACAGGGGTTCCAGGAGGTGGGGGGCAGATGGAAGATGTGTCCAGCAGGGGGAAGAGGAAAGCCTGCCTATGGGCAATGACCTTTAACCCATCTTTCCCCCCAGCTGGCCCCTTCTGGGGTGGGTGGGCACCAGGGACCTAGCCTCCCTGGATCTTTGGTGTCCTTCATTACTGGGGTTTTACTGACCCTCTCAGCCATGCCCCCCTGCTGACTGCTAGCCCCAGTCATGGGCCTAAGGCCTCCCACCCCATCCCCCTCAGGGGGCTCCTGCTCAGGTTCCTTGCCCCCTCCTTCCCGCTGCCAGCCTCTCCGCCGTCGCTGCTCTTCCTGCTGCTTTCCGGGGGGTAGGTGAGGCCGGAGCTGAAGGGCAGAGGGAGGTGGGGGCATGCACTGGGGTCAGGGGTGGGAACCTGGGTTAACAGCTTCCCTCCTGGCCCCCTCCCCAACTTCCCTTCTGGCCCTTTTCTCCCCTCCAGAATACCACTTGGGTCGCTCGAGGAGGAAGAGTGTCCCAGGGGGGAAGCAGTACAGCATGGAGGGCGCCCCTGCTGCGCCCTTCCGGCCCTCGGTGAGTGGTGCCTACCAGATGTGGCTCAGCTGGGCCCCCTCCCCTCCAGCCCCAACTCGGGCCCTAGGAGTCTGAGAAAGAGGGCAGGAGGGGGAAAGAGGGAGTGAGATTGAGAAAAAGAGTGTGTGTGTGTGTGTGTGTGTGTGTGTGTGTGTGTGTGTGTCTCTCTCCACCTCTTTGGTTTCCCCCTTCTTGGCTCTGCCCCTCTGCTTCTGAGACCAGCCCTCCCACTTTCTCCAAGCTATGTGTGTGTGTGTGTGTGTGTGTGTGTGTGTGTGTGTGTGTGCACGCGTGCTTGCACTGTACCTGTGGGAGCAAGGAAGACAAACTGCTATTAGGGTTCCTATGCCCCTTTCCTCGCCTCTGGAGACTTCCCTTTTCCCCATCCCACTTTCATCCAGGGACTATCTACCAGCTGAGGGATGAGTAGGTAGAACTGACCCTGCCTCAACCCACCCCATCCCCATTTCCCCCCCAGCAAGGCTTCCTGAGCCGACGGCTAAAAAGCTCCATCAAACGAACGAAGTCACAACCCAAACTTGACCGGACCAGCAGCTTTCGCCAGATCCTGCCTCGCTTCCGAAGTGCTGACCATGACCGGTACAGGGGCTGGAGCATGTGGGATGAGATCGATGTAATGTAGGGTCTCTTGTGTGAGATGCAGAGGGAGGGGGTTATCTGTGTGCAAAGGTTGAAGGATTCAACTCAAGTTGGTTGGGGGATGTCACGGGGCAGGGGACAGAACAGAAAATAACTAGAATAGGGATCTGTGAGCAGCAGGAGAGGGGTAGAGTGGCAGAGAGAAGACAGACAGAGAGGCTGGAAAGGGAATGAAGGTGAAGCCAAGGAGTGACTCCTCAGGGACTACTCAGGCCAAGAAGGATGGGCTCTAGCCCAGGATCAAAGGAGCTGTACAGGAGGAGAGTGACCCTGGAGGAGCGTTTAAGGAATGCAGGGAAGGGGTTGGTAGGTCAGTGAGCAATAGGCTCTAGGTGGAAGGGTGTCAGGGAAGGTCAGGAAATACAGGGCAGCAGGTTGGAGCGGGGCTGGGGGTGGCTGAATGAATGGATGATGGCTAGGGCTCAAGGACCTCATCAGTGAAGGAAGAGACAGTATAGAGCATGGCAGAGAAGGGAGGCTGGGACAGGTGTGCAGGGTGACAGAATGGGGAGCAATCCATGGACTGAGGCATGAAGAAGCAGCCTGTAGAGACGTCCAAAGGCAGTGGCCCTGAGGCCAGGCTGAAGGAGACCTCCACTGTTTGCCTTTGTTGCCTGCCATTTGGGGTTCCTATCTGGGTTTCCCCCTCACCCAGTCACTCCCTAGGGAGAACCATGCCCTCCCTTTCCACCACGTCTGGCCACCCACAGGATTGGGCAGGTAGGGAGGTTGGGATAAAGTGAGTTACACCTTTCCCTGCCCCCCTCCCATGTTGCCAGAGCTGGATTTGGGGCCGGCAGGGGGTGAGGGCATGGTATTCCTGGCCGCGGGGGCGGGGGGGCCGGGGGCCGGGGGAGCGTCGCGCTGACGGCAGCCAGAGCCTGCGATGACGGGGCTGCTATAAATAACTTCTTGGAGGCTCCCACACCCGAGCTCCCCTCCCGCTTTCCCACTGCTCTCTACTCTTCATCCCCTGCCCATCTCCATACCGCTTGCTATCCTACCCCTCATTATTCCATGCCCCCAGTCCCCTTTATCTTCTGCCCTCCTGCAGTGATTTTTTTGCATTCCATCCCCTCTTAGCCCCCACCTCAGTTCTCCTGGCCACCTCTCCAGTTGGCCCTCCTCCTCTTCTCCTGTCCTCTGTCTTGCTGCACATACCTTTGTCTTCCCCTTTCTCCTTGCCCTACCTTCTCTTCTTCCCTAGTCCCCATATTCTGTCTTTTATCCTCATTCAGCTCTTTTTTGCCCTCAGCTTTCTCCTATTTCATATGCTTTTCCCTCACTCTTTCCCCTGGTTCTGCTAAAACTTGTCCTCTTATGCTATGTTCATTCATTCTTTGAATCATTAAATGTTTATTAGGCACTAGCTGTGTGCCAGGCCCAGGCTAGACATATCTCTTCTCTGTGCCTTCACTTCTTTACTTCCACTTTTTCCTTTATACTGAGGCTCTGGTTTCTGGGGTTACCTGGAGGTACTACCTAGAAGTGCCCCAGGCCCACTTTGTTCTCTCCTTTTTTTTTTCTTTTCTGCCATGGTCCATTTCTGGGTTGAGATATTTCTAGGTATCCCCATTCCTCACAATCCCTTAGGTGTGAGATGGTTGGAGTTTCTTTTTTTTTTTCCTTTTTTTAAAAATAGAGATAGGGTCTCACTGTGTTGCCCAGACTGGTCTCGAACTTCTGGGCTCAAGTGACCCTCCCACCTCGGCCTTTGAAAGTGTTGGGATTACAGGCGTGAGCCACCAGGCCCAGCTGGAGCAGGGGAGTTCCTTAAAGGATTCTCATTTCTCTCACATCCCTCATGTCCTTCCTGAGATAGGCAGGGTTTCTTTCAGTGCCTGTCTGGGAAGGGTGTTCAGGGAGCCTTCTCTCCAAGTCTCCATCCTGGAACAGACTGATGGTGCAGGATCCCTATGTGTCTAAGAAGAGTAGTGGGGCCGGGCGTGGTGGCTCATGCCTGTAATCCCAGCACTTTGGAAGGCTGAATCACGTGAGGTCAGGAGTTTAAGACCAGCCTGACCAACAGGGTGAAACCGTGTCTCAACTAAAAATACAAAAAAAAAAAAAAAAAAAAGAAAGAAAAAGAAAAACAATTAGCTGGGTGTACTGAGGCAGGAGAATCGCTTGAGCCCAGGAGGCAGAAGTTGCAGCGAGCCGAGATCACACCACTGTACTCCAGCCTGGGCAACAGAGCAAGACTCTGTCTCAAAAAAAAAAAAAAAAAAAAAAGAGTGGGGGGCCCTGATCCCCTCCTCTCCTGAACCTCCTGCTTGCCAGGGCCCGGCTGATGCAAAGCTTTAAGGAGTCGCACTCTCATGAGTCCTTGCTGAGTCCTAGCAGTGCAGCTGAGGCATTGGAGCTCAACTTGGATGAAGATTCCATTATCAAGCCAGTGCACAGCTCCATCCTGGGCCAGGAGTTCTGTTTTGAGGTACTGGGTCTAGTGGGCTGGGGAGGGCCAAAGGAAAGGGGCAATGGAAGGTGGGGGGCAGATAGGTCTAGAGAAAGTGGCACAGGTGGGGACATCAAGGAAACAAACTTCTGGGACTGGAAGAAAGGAGGATAGGCCAGGGAGGAAGAGAAAGTAGCAGAGTCTCCTTCCCTCTGTAGCCCTTTCCCTCAACTCCACACTCCTTTCTAGGTAACAACTTCATCAGGAACAAAATGCTTTGCCTGTCGGTCTGCAGCCGAAAGAGACAAATGGATTGAGAATCTGCAGCGGGCAGTAAAGCCCAACAAGGTATTGGGGAATAAAGGGGACATAACCTATGCAGGGCAAAGGTTGCGCCAACATGGAAAGTTGGGGGCCTAGGGAGGAAAGTGAGTTAAAGGAGGAGAGGCTTGGAGAAGGAGAGGATTGAAGTACAGGGTACCTGGACAAGAAGGGGGAGACCCCCATTATTCTGAGTCCCCCATTTCTTTTCTCTTTCTGTACTTTCTGTACTGCTACCCTGCCTTACGATCTCTTTCCCTGCCATATAAGTCGTAGACTTACAGAGTTGACGGGGCTCTGGAAATCCTTTAGTCTAGCTTCCCTGCAGGCAGGAATGCTTCACTAAAACCCCGCAGGACACATAAAATACACTTAGCCAAGTCTCTGTACCTTGGTTTCCTCTCTAAGACAGAGGGAACTGTCTTAGGGTTGGATTAAATGATCTCTAAGTTCCCTTTGGCACATAAATTCTATGAGTCTGTGTTCTTCCCAAAACTTCATGCTTTCAGTTCTGTCAGCTATTCTCTGTATCCCAGTTTCTAGCAAGCTTACAGTCGTAGTCACCCTCCTCTGGGGGGAACTCTTGTGTCTTGATGTCCTTAAAGAACTCAACCCAAGATGCTGACATGATCTGACCTATGCAGAGTACAAACACCATGTTCTTTTTCCACACACTGCAATATCACCTGAGCCTTCCCATTAGCTTGTGCTCAATTGTATCCCCCCAGGCCCTTATACCAACTGTCAAGCCTTACTCATTCTTTTTTTTTTTTTTTTTTTTTTTTTTTTGAGACTGAGTCTTACTCTGTCACCCAGGCTGGAGTGCAGTGGTGTGATCTTGGCTCACTACAACCTCTGCCTCCCAGGTTTAAGCAATACCTGTGCCTCAGCCTCCCCAGTAGCTGGGATTACAGGCATGCACCACCACACCTGACTAATTTTTGTATTTTTAGCAGAGACAAGATTTCACCATGTTGGCCAGGCTAGTCTCAAACTCCTGACCTCAAGTTGTCTGCCTGCCTCAGCCACCCAAAGTGCTAGGATTACAGGCATAAGCCACCACACCTGGCCAAGCTTTACCCATTCTATATACAATTCTTTTTTCACAATTTCTGATAGTCTCTGCAGGACTTTCCAGTTCCCTTTAAATTCTACGTTAATATTTTTGGCTTGTTATTCCAGCTTTAAAACTCTTTCCAATACTGTTTGTGTTGTCTAGTGTATGAACTACGCTTCTGGAGTAGTTTCCTGGGGCTGCTATAACAAACTGCTACAAACTTGGTTACATTAAACAACAGAAATTTATTCTTTCACACAGTTCAGGAGACTGGAAGTCCAAAAGCAAGGTATCAGCAGGGCCATGCTCCTTTTGATGC
Organism: Papio anubis; assembly: GCF_008728515.1. Classification (NCBI taxonomy): domain Eukaryota; kingdom Metazoa; phylum Chordata; class Mammalia; order Primates; family Cercopithecidae; genus Papio; species Papio anubis. The sequence goes on from NC_044981.1 coordinate 31,780,060, forward strand.
TGTAGCAGGGAATCCTTCCTTGCCTCTTCCTAGCTTCTGGAGGTTGCCAGCAGTCCTTGGCATTCCTGGGCTTGTAACTGCATATGTCTAATTTCTGCCTCCATCTTCATGTAGCTGGCTTCCTTTTGTGTGTCTCTGTATCCTGTATCTCTATGTCTCCAAATCTCCCTCTCCATATAAAGACATCAATTTTTATAAGGTGGATTAAGAGTCAACTCTAATTCAGTATGGCCTTTTTTTTTTTTTGAGATGGAATTTCGCTCTTGTTTCCCAGGCTGGAGTGCAATGGCATGAGCTCAGCTCACTGCAACCTCCGCCTCCCAGGTTCAAGTGATTCTCCTACCTCAGCCTCCCGAGTAGCTGGGATTACAGGCACGTGCCACTATGCCCAGCTAATTTTTTTTGTATTTTTATTAGAGACAGGGTTTCACTATGTTGGCCAGGCTGGCTCGAACTCCTGACCTCAGGCGATCCACCACCTCAGCCTCCCAAAGTGCTGGGATTACAGGAATAAGATACCATGCCTGGCCTCTTCTTAATTTGATTACATTTGCAGGGATCCTGTTTCCGAATAAGATCACATTCACAGGCTCAGGGTAGACATGAGTTTTGGTGGGATACTGTTCAACCCAGTACACCGTCTCACCTATGATTGCTGTCTGTATCCCACTTTCTTACTGTCTCTCCTCTTTTGGTGTCTCTCTGTCCCTTCCCCTTTTAACATCGTGCCCACCCCACCATGCCAGGACAACAGCCGCCGGGTAGACAATGTGCTAAAGCTGTGGATCATAGAGGCCCGAGAGCTGCCCCCCAAGAAGCGGTACTACTGCGAGCTCTGCCTAGATGACATGCTGTATGCACGCACCACCTCCAAGCCCCGCTCTGCCTCAGGGGACACCGTCTTCTGGGGCGAGCACTTCGAGTTTAACAACCTGCCGGCTGTCCGTGCCCTGCGGCTGCATCTGTACCGTGACTCAGACAAAAAGCGCAAGAAGGACAAGGCGGGCTATGTCGGCCTGGTGACTGTGCCAGTGGCCACCCTGGCTGGGCGCCACTTCACAGAGCAGTGGTACCCTGTAACCCTGCCAACAGGCAGTGGGGGATCTGGGGGCATGGGCTCGGGAGGGGGAGGAGGTTCGGGGGGCGGCTCAGGGGGCAAGGGCAAAGGAGGTTGCCCGGCTGTGCGGCTGAAAGCACGTTACCAGACAATGAGCATCTTGCCCATGGAGCTATATAAAGAGTTTGCAGAGTATGTCACCAACCATTATCGGATGCTGTGTGCAGTCTTGGAGCCTGCCCTGAATGTCAAAGGCAAGGAGGAGGTTGCCAGTGCACTAGTTCACATCCTGCAGAGTACAGGCAAGGCCAAGGTGAGTGTTGTGCCCTCAGGGAAAGGTGACTTGGGAATGGGCACTTGCTTGGGGGTTAGTGAGGACAGGGCAAATTCACGAGATTGGGTTGTGCAGAGGCTGACACTTGGATTTTCCTGGGCCTCAGGACTTCCTTTCAGACATGGCCATGTCTGAGGTAGACCGGTTCATGGAACGGGAGCACCTCATATTCCGCGAGAACACGCTCGCCACTAAAGCCATAGAAGAGTATATGAGACTGATTGGTCAGAAATACCTCAAGGATGCCATTGGTATGGCCCACACTTAGGCCCTCTTCTTCCCAAACCTGCCAGATGTCCACCCCAGATCCCAAGTCCACCCTTCCACAGCTTGATACTTCCTAACCCAGAGTCCTAGGACTCCAGCCTCCAACACCTGATTCTGAAATTTCCCCAACCTTGGCCACCCCCTTCCCTGCCCTTGAAAAGTGTGACCACACCCTCTTGTGCCGCCACCCCCCAGGAGAGTTCATCCGTGCTCTGTATGAGTCTGAGGAAAACTGCGAGGTAGACCCTATCAAGTGCACAGCGTCCAGTTTGGCAGAGCACCAGGCCAACCTGCGAATGTGCTGTGAGTTGGCCCTGTGCAAGGTGGTCAACTCCCACTGGTGAGACTGGGAACGCTGGGCTGGGGGGCCAGGGTCGGGGGAATTATGTGTTCATCTGTTCATCTATCTGTCCATCCTCAAAGAGGACTGAGAACCATTTATGGGCAAAGCATTGTTCTAGGCACTATAGAGCAAACAGGTGAAAGAGGCGTGGTCCCTGCCCTCAGAGGGCCTCCACCAGAATGAGTGGGGACAAATTAGAAAAAAAAAAGCCACAGAGTCATAATGGTGTGTAAGTTCTGAGTAAGGGTCCCCCCACCTCTGTGTGATAGAAGGTCAGAGAGAAGGCAGAGCTTTAATTGAGATAAGCGGGGAAGAGGTGCCCCATTGGGTAGGCTTTGAAGACTGGTTTAGGTTCTGATATGTGGACATAGTTGGCAAGAAAGACATTTCAGAAGAAAGCTGTGAGAAAGGCACATGTGTGATGGTGAAAAGGCCCAGGAGTTATCAGGGGACATTAGAGTAGCTTAGTAGCAATTACATCAGGTTTAGTGGAGCATGTGCCTCATGATGGGGAGTGGTGGGAGAGATGTCTGGGCAGGAAGATTAGCTTTAGAAACTGGAAGGCCTCAAGGAGTCTGAGGTCATTGGTAGGCCTTGGGATGCCATTAAAGGTATCAGAAGTATTATGATTTAGAAGATTAATCCATAGGCTGGGCACGCTGGCTCATGCCTGTAATCCCAGCACTTTGGGAGGCCGAGGTGGGCAGAGCACTTGAGGTCAGGAGTTCAAGACCAGCCTGACCAACATGGAGAAACACTGTCTCTACTAAAAATATAAAATTAGCTGGATGTGGTGGTGCATGCCTGTAGTCCCAGCTACTTGGGAGGCTAAGGCAGGAGAATCGATTGAACCCAGGAGGCGGAGGTTGCGGTGAGCCAAGATCACGCCATTGCACTCCAGCTTGGGCAACAAGAGTGAAACTCTGTCTCAAAAAAAAAAAAAAAAAAAGATTAATCCATAAGTAGACTATATGCAGTAGAATAGAGGGGTGTATGGGGATGACTGGAGTAGAGCCAGCTGGGGGTTGGGAGGCATGAAAGTCAGATCCTGAATCAGAACAGTGACAGAGTTAGGAAGGAGCTACTGGAAGGACCCTCTGAGGAAAGGATCAGTAGGAATTGTCAGCTTATTGGAAAAGAGGGAGCATATCTGCGGGGAGTCACGGATGACTCAAGAGGCCATGAGGCTGGTGATTGGGAGACCTGTGGCCTCATTGACAACCAGGAAAGTCAGGAGGAGGAGCCAGTTGGAGGTGTGGGGGCGGTGGTGAGCTCTGCTTTACACCAGTCGAGTTTAAGGTGTCAGTGGGACATTGAAGTGGATCTGGGAGGTGGGGGGAGTGAGCTCTGAGCCATTCCAGGGACTGGGGATCATGCCTGGGGCACCTCCATCCCCATTTCCCTGGAATCCAGAAGAGTTGGGGGGTCCGAGCTCCCTGTACCTCAAGTGACCCTCCATCTCTCTCCCATCTCTGTCTCTCCCTGGTGTCTGTTTTTCTTCTCCTCCTCTCCTTGTCTCTCTCCCACACCCCTCCATCTCTCTCCCATGTGTCTCTCCCCTCACCTTCTCTCCCCCTCCATTTCTCTCTCCCTAATCTGTCTGTTCCCTCTGCCATGGCCCCCTTCTTCAAGCAGCCTCCCATCTTGCTCCTGCGGTCCCTCCTTCCCTGTCTCTCTCACCTCTGTTTCCACACCCTCACCTCCTACCACCCCCCTCAGCATGTTCCCTGGAAGCTGAGGGTCTCTGGGGCTCAGTCCCGGTCTCTCTCTTTCTCTCTCTCTCTCTCTGTCTCCCCGCCCCTTCCCCCCAGCGTGTTCCCGAGGGAGCTGAAGGAGGTGTTTGCTTCGTGGCGGCTGCGCTGCGCAGAGCGAGGCCGGGAGGACATCGCAGACAGGCTTATCAGCGCCTCGCTCTTCCTGCGCTTCCTCTGCCCAGCGATTATGTCGCCCAGTCTCTTTGGGCTTATGCAGGAGTACCCAGATGAGCAGACCTCACGCACCCTCACCCTCATTGCCAAGGTCATCCAGAACCTGGCCAACTTTTCCAAGTGAGGGAAGCTTCAGGAGGGGGCAGGGCAGGGCGTGGCAGGGCTGGGGGTGGGCAAGAAGGGTCTCCTGAGTCCCCAGAGATCCTGAGATGGGGAGGCTATGACACCTTCTCTGTGTGTGTGTCTGTGACCTTTATCTTCTGGATTCTTGGCTAGGTTTACCTCAAAGGAGGACTTTCTGGGCTTCATGAATGAGTTTCTGGAGCTGGAATGGGGTTCCATGCAGCAGTTCTTGTATGAGATCTCCAACCTGGACACGCTAACCAACAGCAGTAGCTTTGAGGGTTACATCGACTTGGGCCGAGAGCTCTCCACACTGCATGCCCTGCTCTGGGAGGTGCTGCCCCAGCTCAGCAAGGTCAGCAGATCCCCTCTTTGCCCTATCCCCACATGACTCCAGAGGTTCCTGGAGCCTAAGAAACTACCCTTTGAAGATTTTTTTTCTCCCCTTGTTCCCCGAGGTGTCACCACTACCATCCCAGCTCAGACTCCCTCCACCTGTACCCTCAGAGGCCCTCTTAGAGCTGGGCACTGAGCCCCCAGGTAACAGCCTCACCCTTCCAGGAAGCCCTCCTGAAGCTGGGCCCACTGCCCCGGCTCCTCAATGACATCAGCACAGCTCTGAGGAACCCCAACATCCAAAGGCAGCCAAGCCGCCAGAGTGAGCGGCCCCGGCCTCAGCCCGTGGTACTGCGGGGGCCATCGGCTGAGATGCAGGGCTACATGATGCGGGACCTCAACAGGTGAGCACCCTGGGACAGCCAGGCCTATGCCCTAGGAGCCCTTCTCCTGTTCTAAATACTCCTCATTGGGCCCCACACGCATCTCTCTAGGGCTTGAAAAAAAGGAAAAAGCACCAAGTTCTCAGGGAAGACTGGTAAGGAGACAGGTATAGTCAGTGGTAGGCTGAGAGCCCTTTACAGCCTGAGGGAGTGAGAGATGTGGAGCTTTAGGAAGAGGGCTGAGGCTTCACCAACTCACGGCTTAGTTGTAAGCCTAGAGCATCCCTGCTGCAAGCTCTGATTTGCTGTCCCTCTGCTTGCCTATGCTTGTCCCCAGGCTGAGGTTCAGCCAGCACGTCATGTCAGCTATGTGTCAAAATATTCAAACATCTCAGTAATAGCTAGTGAATAAGCACTTCCCCTAGCCCCCAACCAAAACCTCACAGACCTCCCCATGATCCAGCACTTAGAGCAGTGGCAGCAGAAGCCTAGTAGGGCCTGCAGCCTGCTCCAGAGTCCCAGCCTCAATTCCCATGGGTGGTGCCCGTGCCTCATTTGCTGCTCATTATGTTGATGATGGCCCTGCTTGTTCCTCTGCCCGTGTCTTCCTCCATGACACCATACCCATGCCACCATTCCCGCCTCTCCTTTCATTTGTCCACATCTTTCTCCTTCTCTGTCTGTGCTCGCCCCTCTTTCCATCTCTCTCCAGCTCCATCGACCTTCAGTCCTTCATGGCTCGAGGCCTCAACAGGTGAGGGGCTCTCCCCTCCCCCGCCCTCCTCTCCTCTCCTGTCTGTTCCCTCTCCTGCTCCACTGGCCTTCGCCCTATTCCTCTCCTCCTCCATGGACCTCATCTCCTCCATATCTGCCCAGCCCTGTCCCCATTCCTTCTCTTGCTGCCCCCATCTCCCCTCCTCTAGGCCTCACCCCCTTCCCGGAGGGGCCCTGTCCTTTCCCTTTACCCACCTGTCCCCTCCCATCCTCCCTGCCTTCCCTCTTCAGGGCTGCCACTGCTAGCTCTCAGCCCTTCCCTCTGGGTCCCACTTTTCACCCCAAGGCCTATGCCAGACCACAGCAAGGCTCAATTGCTAGGAGCCCCAACCTTACCTTCTGCTTGTGTGCCCCCTTCCTTTCTGACAGCTCTATGGACATGGCTCGCCTCCCCTCCCCAACCAAGGAAAAGCCACCCCCACCACCGCCTGGTGGGGGTAAAGACCTGTTCTATGTAAGCCGTCCACCCCTGGCCCGTTCCTCACCAGCATACTGCACGAGCAGCTCGGACATCACAGAGCCAGAGCAGAAGATGCTGAGTGTCAACAAGAGTGTGTCCATGCTGGACTTACAGGGCGATGGGCCTGGTGGCCGCCTCAACAGCAGCAGTGTTTCGAACCTGGCAGCCGTAGGGGACCTGCTGCACTCAAGCCAGGCCTCGCTGACAGCAGCCTTGGGGCTACGGCCTGCGCCTGCTGGACGCCTCTCCCAGGGGAGTGGCTCATCCATCACGGCAGCTGGCATGCGCCTCAGCCAGATGGGTGTCACCACAGACGGTGTCCCTGCCCAGCAACTGCGAATACCCCTCTCCTTCCAGAACCCTCTCTTCCACATGGCTGCTGATGGGCCAGGTCCCCCAGGCGGCCATGGCGGGGGCAGTGGCCATGGCCCACCTTCCTCCCATCACCACCACCACCACCATCACCACCACCGAGGTGGAGAGCCCCCTGGGGACACCTTTGCCCCATTCCATGGCTATAGCAAGAGTGAGGACCTCTCTTCTGGGGTCCCCAAGCCCCCTGCTGCCTCCATCCTTCATAGCCACAGCTACAGTGATGAGTTTGGACCCTCTGGCACTGACTTCACCCGTCGGCAGCTTTCACTCCAGGACAACCTGCAGCACATGCTGTCCCCTCCCCAGATCACCATTGGTCCCCAGAGGCCAGCCCCCTCAGGGCCTGGAGGTGGGAGCGGTGGGGGCAGCGGTGGGGGTGGCGGGGGCCAGCCACCTCCATTGCAGAGGGGCAAGTCTCAGCAGTTGACAGTCAGCGCAGCCCAGAAACCCCGGCCATCCAGCGGGAATCTATTGCAGTCCCCAGAGCCAAGTTATGGCCCCGCCCGTCCACGGCAACAGAGCCTCAGCAAGGAGGGCAGCATTGGGGGCAGCGGGGGCAGCGGTGGCGGAGGGGGTGGGGGGCTGAAGCCCTCCATCACCAAGCAGGTAGGTGAAGGCAGGAGGAAGGCGGGCTGGGTCACGACAGGGAGGGAAGAAGGAGATTGGAGGGGTGGGGTTGGAACAGAGTCTGTGGCCTGAAGTTACAATCTTCTTGCCTCCTTTTGGCCATTAAATGTGTATAGAGGGCCTGCTATGTGCCATGTGCTATGCCAGGCACTAAGGATATGGCACTGAACCCTCTTAGCACTCTCATTCCAGAGGGGATTAATCCATAAGTAGTGTGGGGGTTACTGGAATAGGGCCAGTTGGGGGCTTGGAGGCATAAAAATCAGATCCTGAATCAGAACAGTAACAGGAGAAATTCTCTGGCATTCAACTCACATCTCTGGCATTCAGAGGTGATAAAGGCTACAGCAGGGCAATAGGACTGGGACTGTCATCTCCTTTGGCTGTGCTGTTGCCCTCTAAATGTACCCTGCTTTTTCCTACTTTTCCTTTCTCTGTTCGCCCTCACTGTGCCTTGTCCCAGCATTCTCAGACACCGTCCACATTGAACCCCACAATGCCAGCCTCTGAGCGGACAGTGGCCTGGGTCTCCAATATGCCTCACCTGTCGGCTGACATCGAGAGTGCCCACATCGAGCGGGAAGAGTACAAGCTCAAGGAGTACTCAAAATCGATGGATGAGAGCCGGCTGGATAGGGTATGGTGGGCTCTACCAGCTCCAAGCCCCAATGTTTCCTTTTACCCACAGGGGAGATCTCTAGTCACTTCCAAGGGAAACCTCCAGGGTCAGGTAGTTATGGTAGAAAGAAAAGTCAAAGACGTGATTACCTCTTGAGAAGCCTTCAGTCCATCTGGGGAGACCAGATACACACAGTTGTTAAAAGTCACTTTCAACTCTATTTTGTAGGTTATATATATATCGTAGACTATCTGGGGATCATCTATTTTAGGCTTACCTCCATATTCTTCCCCAGGAGGAACATAAGCCCTGGCTCCTGTGACTGCTTAGGAAAGGAAATGTTACTTTACTGGCAGTAGGAGCTAATAAATTGGGTGGGGATGGAGGAGGATGCAGTTATATTACAAGTGATGTCTGGCCTACCCAGTCACTGTCCCATGGGCATAAGTTACTCAGTGGGCAGAGGATGCATGTGGTAAAGTAGTATGTATCGGTCATGTGTGAAAAGGCCATCCGGACCCTCACTTGGTGGAGGCTGAGGGCAAGGGGCACCAAGAGCTCTGGGGCACACACAGATAACTTAGCAGAAAGTTACTTGAGGAAGCTGTTGCTCCTAGGGCCTGAGGAAGAGGGTGGCTGCAGGATTAGGTCATATATAAACAACATATGACCCTAACATGGGGAAGTGGTTTTTGAGCATAGGAAATGTGGGGACTGACTCAAATGGGCTTGACCAGCAAATTTAATGAGAATTAAGCCCTAATATTAGCCCAAACGCAGCCACCGTAGGAAGTTAATTCACATCTCTCCTCTGCATGTAGAAGGGTTGGTGATACATGTCTGTATCCTCTTCAGAGAATGAGGAAATAGTCTTTTGAATCATTTTTTTTTTCTGTTCTGTGCTTCAGATGAGGAAACCTTGTTGAGAAAGGCTGTAGACTAGCACTATCCAATATAACTTTCTGCAGTGATGAAATGTTCTGTAATCTGTACTGTTCACATGTGGCTAGTTGTGATTCAGGAACTGAATTTTTAGCTCTATTTAATTTTAATTTTGTAATTTTTTTTAGACAGGGTTTTGCTCTGTCACCCAGGCTGGAGTGCAGTGGTGCAAATGTGGCTTGCTGCAACCTCTGCCTCCTGGGCTCAAGGCATCCTCCCACCTCAGCCCCCTGAGTAGCTAGGACTACAGGGTTGTGCTACCATGCCCGGCTGGTTTTTCTTTTTTTTCTTTTCTTTTTTTTTCTTTTTTTTGTAGAGACGGGGTTTTGCCACGTTGCCCAGGCTGGTCTAGAACTTGTGAGCTCAAGTAATCTACATGCTTCAGCCTCCCAAAGTGCTGGGATTCCAAGTGTTGAGCCACCGTGCCTGGCCTAAATTTTAAATAACTACATGTGGGCTGGTGGCTCTTACATTAGACAGCACAGCTGTAAACTCTAGAGCCAATAGGGCAGATAAAATGACTCTTCTGAACTCTTCCAGCTCTGGAATTCCTAGATTCTCAGTCTAGAATTCACTTGTAGACCCCCTATCCTTGGCTCCTTGACAGAGCCAAGGAGAGGGTCACATGGAGGACAACACCTGCCTTTCCCCCATCAATTGCCTTTTCTTCCTGTGTCTCCAGCATGTGTTCTGGGGCCTGGCTTAGGGCTGAAGAGTCACCCTATTTTTAATTTCTGAGCACAGTTACTCAAGGTGTGCTTGTGAGTCTAGGTTTCTGTGTGGGTCTTCATGAAGTGCCATACATAGACCTCAGGGTGTGGGAGTCTGTGACCTTGCTCTATTTTGAGGGAGCCTCAGCACCATGGCAGGTTCTTCTCAAAAGCAGGTGTGTGGATATGATCCACAGGCAGGGAAGGGGTTGGGGAAGGCAGCGGGATGTCCCTTACCATGCAGTGGCTGTGCTCGGCAGACAGGGATGGAGGCTGGGTGGTGGGCTTGGGGTGGGGCGCCCCTCACAGTGCGGGGTCGTGTGCCCGGCGGGCAGGTGAAGGAGTACGAGGAGGAGATTCACTCACTGAAAGAGCGGCTGCACATGTCCAACCGGAAGCTAGAAGAGTATGAGCGGAGGCTGCTGTCCCAGGAAGAACAGACCAGCAAAATCCTGATGCAGTATCAGGCCCGACTGGAGCAGAGTGAGAAGAGGCTAAGGCAGCAGCAGGCAGAGAAAGATTCGCAGATCAAGAGCATCATTGGCAGGTGAGGGGCGGCCTGGGGAGGGGGTTGTGAGGGAGAGCTTGAGGCTGAAGAAAGCAAGTGGGCGAGCGACTACTGACTCCCATCCCAAACTCAGGAGCCCACCAGGAGAGCCCACCACTCTCCTCCCCGGGAAGCCACCCACCCACTATCACCAGATGGAGAGAAACCGCAACCTGCTTAGTGCATTAAATATCCCTTTACTAAACCCTGACCTCTCTTCTGATAGAGTAGCTTCAGAAGCCCTTGGAAAATGTACCTGTTCCTGTCCAACCATCACTGCATTTGCATTCACCCTAGGCCAGGACTCCCCACTGGTTATTCTCAACTTAACCTGTGATGTTCACCCCAAACCTAAGCAGGGCTCCCTAGCCAGAGTAGCCCCTGCCCTTCCTGGGCAGACCCTCCCTCTCTAGCCTTGGAAAGGTGTTCTGTAGAAAGGGTCTTTTAGCCTGTGTATGTTTTCAGCTGCTCCAGCAAGCCCTGGGCTCCAAAGAGGGTATCCTCAGCAAAGAGGTCAATTACCTTCAGAGTGGTGGGGTTGCGGGGAGGGGGGTGCCCCTGGGCCCCACTCCAACCAGAGCCACCTCTATTTTGATCCATTCTAAATGTATTTTATATAAGATTTAATTAGAAGAAAAGGACTTCTTGAAATATTTTTTTAAAACCACTGCTCTAATTGATATCCTTTATGAGAAATCACTTTGAGGATCTTCACAGTGAGGTGACATGGGGGATGCAGAAGCCAGGTCCTCAGCCATGGAAGGTCTGGGGAAGGGGCACTACTGTCCTGATTGGGAAGATGGAGGCCTGGAGGTGTCTGGATGGTAGAAGTCTTTGAGGCACAGAAAGCTGCCTTAGCAGGGAGGTGTAAGGGTTCCTGGGAGGAAGGTGGAGAGCATGATCCTGAGTAACAGGGAGTCTTGTGTCATGGCAATGGAGGGACTCTGATTCTGAGGGATAAGGATGCCTGAGGCTTTTCCAGAGAGCTGTGGGGTTCCATGGGCAGGCTCTGAGCCTGTGCCCGCCACTAACCCCACTGAAGCCCGTCCCTTCAGGCTGATGCTGGTGGAGGAGGAGCTGCGCCGGGACCACCCCGCCATGGCTGAGCCGCTGCCAGAACCCAAGAAGAGGCTGCTCGACGCTCAGGTGGAAATTACAATGTCATTTATCTTCTCTGTGTCCCATCCCCATCCATCCCACTGTCTTTCGTGCACTCACTACACCAGCCACCCAGCCCCATCACCATCTGTCTCTCATAGTCTGCAGTTTGTCCACTGGCTGCTCCTGGCAGCCCCCTAGTGACCCCATCTTCATTCCATCGTCTGTGCCTTTGTCACTCCTAGCAGCGTCAGCCCAACTCCTGTGCCTTCCCATCCAGTCTTCCCACTCCTGTCTGCATCTCGGGACCTTCTCTACCAGAACCTTGGTCTTTCTGCCCCTAGACCCCACCTAGTTCCGTGAACCCCTGCCCCTTCTTTGCCCACTCCTATTCAACGCATGTTGTTCAGCTTCCTCTGAGCTCTTGGGCCAGAGGGCTAGAAGCTGCTATTTTCTGGAATAGAGCACAGGGCAGTATGATCTGTAGTTTCCCTAGGCCCTGGCCGGTACCCTGAAAACTTGGGGACCCCATCACCTCTGTTCTCTTGGCTCCCCAATTTTCCTGTCTCCTTGGCAGCTCCTGCATAGCTTCCTCTTCCTGACTCTTCAGATCTTGAAGGCCTTCCATCCTGTAACCTCCCTTTTCCCTCAGAATTTAAGTCCAGGCTCCCTTTGGCCTCCCTCCGGCCTCCCTCCCACTCTGGCCCTCACACCTTCCCAGCTGCCTGCTGCCCAGCCTCTCTTCTCAAAAGCCAGCTTCTAGGACCTCCCTTCTGCACCCTTACCCCTTGCTTTCCCAAAATTCTGCTCATTTTCCTACCCATACTCCTCTTTCCTCTGCTCTGACTGCTAGGCTCCCCCTGCCTGCCATGCCCCCACCAAGGCTCCTGACCCCATGACCCCACTCTCTCCCACTGCAGCTCCTCATCAGGTAATTCTCCTGGTTCCGCTTTGGCCACGGGCGGAGGACACAGGGGGAGGTGACTCCGGACCACTGCAGGTTGGTCATGAAGCCCACTCCCTCCAACACCTCTGGAGCCTCTCCCCTCTCACTGCTGCCCTCCACACCCAGAGAACCTCCACAGACTCCAGCCCTCCGACACCTCCTGTACAGACCCATCTCCCAAGACACCACCCAAAGACAGCATTTGCTGCTGCTTCCCAGAACTGTCCAACAATACCTTAGCAACACCAAGAGTTGGGCCCTAGATGGGCCCAGCACATTCACAGGTCACATCCACTTCCCTGCAAAACCTACCCCCTCCCAGCCTCCTCCTGACTCTAAGCCCTCCTCTTCCTCTACCTCTCCAGTGTATGTCTGTCACCCCCCATTTCACCAGAGTGTCCTTAGGGGCTGGGGGTGGGTTTGTTAATGGGGTGGAGGCGATGATGGGTTGGAGGACCTTGGCTATAGGGGCTGTGCTGACTGCAGCAGGTAGGTTGGGTTTTCCTCTTCCTTCCCTAACATTGGTTCTCTACCCTCCTTTCCACTCCTCACCTGATTCTCTCTCTTCCTCCTCCTCACATCTGTGAGGCAGAAGGCATCTGGAGCTCATATTGGCCCCCGTTGGGTGGGAATTAGGAGTGGGTAATTAACTCAGGGAGACTTGGGATACCCTGGAAAAAATGCTATTGAGATGTCCTGACATTAGGCACGGTGGGTGGAACAAGAAGGAGCAAGAAAGGAACCTCAGGCAGATGTTAGGACATGGACTTGACCATGTGGCCTGGGAGTTTAGAAATGGGGAGAGACATCCTCCTAGATCAGATCGTGGGCTCAGTAGGCATGTTGATTCCCAGGCAGAGGTGCCAGGAACAGCATGGTAAAGAACGTACTCTCAGAGCTCACATCCCCAGGTTGCTGATGCCACTCACTCCCCCTCTCCTGCCATTGAGTGGCCTTGCCGGACACATAACCCTACCTAAAAAGCCAGTAAATGAGAACCTGTCAGCTACAGACATTATTTCTGAGATGCGATTTTCTTTGGGATTGAGCTGTAGTGGGCAGTGGCTCCTTACACTGTAATTTTAACTCTGTCTGCCCAGCCTCTCTGTCAAAGTAGCTGGTGATCTATAAACACATGCTAAAAGGCACCAGGGGACTTTGCCATTTAAAGGACTCCTGCAGTGAATTCTTTTGTAAAATGGATAATGGCACCCTAATTTATCCACTTTCTAAATTTGGGTCTATGGGGGTGTCCGGGGCATGCTTATGTGCTGTCACCAGCAGACAAACAGGGAATAGAATATGGGGGTTCCTTTCCTGCTCTCCCGCCATACTCAGGATACCCTACCATAAGTGATTTCCTCTCACTGACTTGCAGAAAATGTGTGAGATACCCAGCAAGCTAAGAAGGCAGTTTTGCTGGGTATCTCATTCCCAAGGCTGGGGTTTGGGCAACCTGAGAGGTTAGCTCCTTAATCCTAGGATGGAAGGGAGAGCTTACATAGAAGCTTTTACTTGGAAGGTTTTGTATCTTAAGGTCAGACATAGCTGTATTGCCAAGCCTAAATGCCATGTAGCCCAAGTAATAATTTGGATATTTGTTATAAACCACTTGTGGTAGATATTGGTCCCTCTGCAACTCAGCCATTAATTAAAAATTAGTTCTGAGCCTGAATTTTAAAAAGCCAAGTGTTGCCCCCAGCACTCCCCCCACACACACCCGGATATGTACAGTACAAACCCCAGATAATTACAACAGCCAAAGAAGAGAGAAGGAAGTGAATTTCCCAACCAGAAGTGTAGGGAAATTCAGATGGCTTTCTTTTCTCCCAGCAGAGGAACAGAACTAAGGGCAGGAACCAGGAGTTGGTCCAGCAGCTACAGGAGGTGATGAGAGTAGGACCAGGGGTAGGAGTTGGGTCTGGTACCCCTCACCCTCTAATTGGGAGCCCAGGGAGAAGGACTGAAAAGAAGATGGGGGTGGAAAAGAATAAAGCCGGCTTCTGCTTCCCAGGGATGCAGAGATTGGGGCATGCTGTGTCTGCAGAAGCTCCTAGTCATTTCTGCCATAATTGTGAGAGAGAGGGGCAGCCCTCCCATAAGATTTTTCCCTTCCCGTATCACTTCCCTGAATCCCCTTCCTCTCCCCCCAGTACAGTTAAACCTCTCTCTAATTTGGAATGTTATATTTGAGAAGATGGCCACTGTGAATAAGTGACAAAACTGAATGACAGTGTCTATTTAATGAAATGCATGTCTTCAAAATATATACAGTAAGTAGAACTCGATGAACAAGGCTTTTTCCACTCCTCAGGGAGCATGCATTAATGAATAGATATGATTCAAAAGTCTGTTTTCTGGTATGGGTTAAATATCCCCTCCTACAGACATATTTCCACCACTAATTTGCTTAGTACACCTTTTCTTCACAGATAAAGGAAAACTCAAGCTCAGTTTTTGTTCAAATTACGAAGAAATTCCAAATCCACAGGGGTTTGGATTAATGAGGTTTTGCTGTACTGCCTCCCCTTATTCCTTAACATGAAGTTCCCCACCTAGGATTGGGGATGGGTGGGAGGGGGTTTCAAGAGGAGGAGGGTGGAATGGGCAGGAATATACCTAGGTGAAGCCAGAGAAGGGTTAGGTTGGGGGTGCGGTGGGAACTTCCTGCTTTGATCTGGTTTCCTGGTGTGACACTCTGGGTTAAAGGCTTGAAGGCCCCTGTTAGGAGTCTAGGGGTGAGATTCTCTTCTCTCTGATCCCAGAGGACGTTAACTTCTACTGCAGGTGAGAAACAAAATAGGAGGATGGTGGGGACTGTCCTGGGAGGAGGAGGTGGTCCATGGCTTGTGGTGTGGGCTGGCTATAGGGGAGGCCACTGCTAGGGGACTGGCATCCAGGCCCCCTTGAAGCGTCTCAATAAGTCCGCGCTCTCCTTTTTGGTGTCTTGCAGGAGAGGCAGCTTCCCCCCTTGGGTCCAACAAACCCGCGTGTGACGCTGGCCCCACCGTGGAACGGCCTGGCCCCCCCAGCCCCACCACCCCCACCCCGGCTGCAGATTACGGAGAACGGCGAGTTCCGAAACACCGCAGACCACTAGCCCACCCAGCATCACAGACCTTCTCTTCCTTTCCTGTGCACCCCACCCTGTAACAGCACCAACCACCAGGACTGGACATCACCGAGGAACAGCGGGATTGCCTCCCCGAATGCCTCCCTGGGAGGCACACTGATTGCCCCCCCCCCCCCCACTGCACCATTTCCAGGAGGGAGAGCGGGGACCCTCAGCCGCCCCCTTTTCCTTCCCATTGGGGTGCTGCCCTCTCTTTGACCCCCAGGGACCCTTGCCCCAGGACACCGCCTACCCCACACAGACCCCTTCACTCCGGGGTGCTATCCCCATCCTCTGCCTCATCGTTCCCCTGAGCACTGGGGGACAGACCCTCACCCCCACCCTGGGGGTGTGGCACCTCCAAACTTTCAACTTCAGGGTGATTTTTTTAGCAGTAACCAGAGCTGACAATCTAACTCCCCTCCACCGCCCCATTTTGGCCTCCCCTGCCCCCCTTGTTATGGGGAGGGGACCCCAGGTGAGGGGGCCCTATTACCCCTTGATTTCTCAGGAGCGTCTGGGGGGGCTCAGCACGCACAAACTCCTCCTCCTACCCCTCTTAAATTTACTCCCTCCCCACCCAGAACCCAGATGGGGTGGAGGGGGCCACCGGGGCAGGGAGGGGGCGGCAAGGGGGGAATGGGAGTTGTCTCCCCTTCTCCCCACACCTGATCTGCTCTCGGCTGGTCCCAGAGCGGGGTGAGGGGGCTTATGCCCCCCCCCTCCCCCAGTGTGTTGGGTGGGGTGGAATTGAGGTTAGGGTGAGGGGTCAGGGTTTAGGAGGGTGTGTATGTTGGGAGGACAGGCTAGTTGATCTGTCCTACTCTGACACACAGCCCCCCCTGCCGCTCCCTTCTCTCTTCTTGGTCTCTACTCCCAGGGGGAGGGGGGAACTTACTCTAGGAAAAGCCATGTCTCTCTCCCCCGGGGTGGGGGGACCTGTGTTGGAGGAGGGGTGTTGGGGGGCCCCCTTCCATGACTCTGTCCCCTGGGGGAGGTAGGACGGGGCTGGGCTTCCCTCTCATCCTCCCCCTCCCAATCTCCTTCCACCTCCCTCCCTCCCGCCAGCTCTACAATTTTTCGGTGTTTCTCTGTACATAGTTCTCTGGCGGGATAGGGGAGGTAGGATGGATGGGGTTTGGGGTGGGTAGGCCATGGGAGGGGAGAAGCCCCTCCTTGGCACCCCCTCTTCCCTGACTGCTGTCCCCTACCCAGCCTTGCCCCCTTCATCCTTTTGCGTTTGGTATTGAGACTCTCCTAGACTCTACTCTTTCTTTTGTATGGACAGTTTCCCTTCAGTCCCATCCCCCTACACATACACCCAGCCGGGGCCAAATTTATACTTATATAAAAGTTGTAAATATGTGAAATTTTATCCCTGTGCCCTTTCCCCACCTCAGGCCCTAGCCCTGGACCCTCCCCAACCTTCCTTCTCTCTTCTTTGGCTGTTGTAATTATCTGGGGTTTGTACTGTACATATCCGGGGTGTGTGTGTGTGGGCTGGGGGCAACCCTTCTGTACAGAGCTTCCTGGCCCCCCCCCCCCCCCCCCCCCCCCCCTTCCCTCCCCCCCCCCTACCTTAAGGGTAGGGAGATGCTCTTCCTACCTGTTTTATTTTGTTTTCTCGTTCTCCCTCCCCACCCCACTCCCAGCCTTATCTATCCCCCCCTCGCTGTCCCCTTTTCTCCACTCCCAGCCCCATTTCCTTTTTTTCTGGAGTGTGTGGTGAAACAGAAAAAAACATGTTTAATAAACGGAGATTGTTCTTTTATCGCTGTGCCGACTTTCTTAGGCAGGGCTCTCCAGGCAGACCTGTACGGTGGTAAGATCTGCTTTCTGAAAGGAAGCTGACAGCCTGAGAGGAAAACCGTACATCCCCACCTGATGCCACACTCTCCTCATAAAATGTCACTCTCCCCTCCCAATGAGAGTTTTTATATTTTAGAGCAGGAGTTCTGCACTGGCCAAACTTCTCCAGTCTCTCCCTCCCCTCACCACTGTGTCACTTAGTCTGAGGCCAGGAACAGCGGCGTTATCTGATAAAAGAATTCATGTATATATCCACATTTATCTCTTTTAAAAATCACCTAGAAGTAAGGTTTCTTTAATTGCTGGTTAAAATGCTCCTATGCAGAATAGAGGAAAGAACCTGCCTAGTTCCTTAGCAAATCTGAGTTCCAGTCCCAGGTCCACTACTATTAACTGAGTGACGCTTCCAGCCCGTTTCCCCCGCCTGGAAACTGAGGACGGCAACCCCCATCCTCGCAGGGCCGGTGGGAGGACACAAGGTGATGTGGGCAAGTGCCAGGCCCACACGGTAAGTGCCCAACTAATCTTGCCCCTCTCAGGACCTACCGGGGGCGGGTGCTACACTTAATCACCGGGAAACGCAGCTTTCCGGGGCGGCTGACGGCCCGCCCCCTCCGACCGGGCTGTTCTCTCCTGGGACCTGGCTCTCGGTTCTCTGTAGCGGCGAGGACTTCGGCAGGTACCCCGGACGCCCGATACGCTGGCACCCTGGGCCAGCGCCCTCCTACTAGCACCGCCCTCCTCGTCTGCGGTAGCCAGTCAACACGAGGCTTGTAGGCTGCCCTTCCTCGATTGGCTACGCCTCTAGCTCCGCCCGCCGCACTTTGCGACGGCGTCCGGCGGGGAGGCGGCGGCTTCCGGCCTGGGACCGAGCTGTAGCGGCACTGTAGCTGCGAGGGCAGCGCCGCGTGTGTAACGGCGGGGGCGTGTCGGCGGGAAGGACAGCCGGGCCGGGACTCCCGGTGTCTGGGTGACCGCGGTTTCCCGGGAGCAGGCCTCTGTGGGCACTGTGAGGCGGAACGGAGCGGCGGGGCAGGAGCTGTTCTGGGCAGGTGAAGACAGGCTCGTGGCTGAAGGACCTCCTTCGCATCTTCCACAGGGGCTGGAAGTTACAACCCCGGTTGGTGTTTGGTGGTGGTGGTGGTTTGTTTGTTTTTGCTTTCTTGGTGTGCTGGACTGATTTGCAGAAACCGCCACTGACTTAAAAGTTTCCAGTTATTGCTCGTGGGGGGAGGGGGTTGTTTGAAGAGATGTGGCTCCCTTTATCCAGGGCTTCTGTGACCTCCATCTTTTTCCTCTGCAGCCTTCATCCCGCGTGGAGTCTACCCCCAGGCCCCTCTCCTCTTCCCAATTCTTCTCACCTTCGAGGAGGCCATGGAAACCCCAACGCCTTTGCCGCCCGTACCCGCCTCCCCGACCTGCAACCCAGCCCCACGGACAATACAGATCGAGTTCCCGCAGCATAGCTCATCGCTACTGGAATCTCTGAACCGCCACAGGCTAGAGGGAAAGTTCTGTGATGTGTCCCTCCTGGTGCAGGGCCGGGAACTTAGGGCTCATAAAGCAGTGTTGGCTGCTGCCTCTCCTTACTTCCATGACAAGCTGCTTCTGGGGGATGCACCTCGTCTCACTCTGCCGAGTGTCATTGAAGCCGATGCCTTCGAAGGGCTGCTCCAGCTTATTTATTCAGGGCGTCTCCGCCTACCACTGGATGCTCTTCCTGCTCATCTCCTTGTGGCCAGTGGCCTTCAAATGTGGCAAGTAGTAGATCAGTGCTCAGAGATTCTTAGAG
Source organism: Papio anubis (assembly GCF_008728515.1). NCBI lineage: Eukaryota > Metazoa > Chordata > Mammalia > Primates > Cercopithecidae > Papio > Papio anubis. Next base: position 31,798,642 of record NC_044981.1, read on the forward strand.
AATTAGAAACTTCAGGTGGTGGAATTTCAGCCCGTGGAGCAAACTCCTACCATGCCCTTCTTTCCACTACATCCTCTACAGGAGGCTGGTGCATTCGCTCTTCGCCTTTCCAGACCCCAGTACAGTCCTCTGCTTCCACTGAAAGCCCTGCTTCCACTGAGAGCCCTGTGGGAGGGGAGGGAAGTGAACTGGGAGAAGTGCTGCAAATTCAGGTAGAAGAAGAAGAGGAGGAGGAGGAGGAAGATGATGATGAGGACCAGGGGTCAGCCACACTCTCTCAGACTCCTCAGCCCCAGAGAGTATCAGGGGTTTTTCCCCGTCCTCATGGACCCCACCCACTGCCCGTGACTGCTACTCCCCGAAAGCTTCCAGAGGGTGAGAGTGCACCAGTTGAGCTTCCTGCCCCTCCTACTGCACTGCCCCCTAAAATCTTCTACATTAAGCAGGAACCCTTCGAGCCTAAGGAGGAGATACCAGGAAGTGGAACTCAGCCTGGAGGAGCAAAGGAGGAAACCAAAGTGTTTTCTGGAGGGGACACTGAAGGGAATGGGGAGCTAGGGTTCTTGTTGCCTTCAGGGGCAGGGCCAACATCTGGGGGAGGGGGTCCATCCTGGAAACCAGTGGATCTTCATGGGAATGAAATCCTGTCAGGGGGAGGAGGACCTGGGGGAGCAGGCCAGGCTGTGCATGGGCCTGTGAAGCTAGGGGGGACACCCCCTGCAGATGGAAAACGCTTTGGTTGCCTGTGTGGGAAGCGGTTTGCAGTGAAGCCAAAGCGTGACCGGCACATCATGCTGACCTTCAGCCTTCGGCCTTTTGGCTGTGGCATCTGCAACAAGCGCTTCAAGCTGAAGCACCATCTGACAGAGCACATGAAGACCCATGCTGGAGCCCTGCATGCCTGTCCCCACTGTGGCCGTCGTTTCCGAGTCCATGCCTGTTTTCTCCGCCACCGGGACCTGTGCAAGGGCCAGGGCTGGGCCACTGCCCACTGGACTTACAAGTGACTGCTGAGGCTATATACTAGCTTCTAGAATGAAATAACCACTGCTGCTGATGGGTACTTTTCCCTCACTACCATGGCACACCAGTCATGGATCATGTAATCATGCCAAGAGAATAGATACATTGATACATTATGGACCTCTTGTTCTTAGATATGGGCCTCTCAGCCTGGCAGATGTGGAAACTCAAATTTCTCATCCCACTCCAGGTTTTGGCTAGCCAACCCTGCAGGAAAGCGGTTTATAGGCCATTCATACTTAAGTTGATCACTTGCCCATGGTGGACATTTTTGTAGTGGTGATGTCCATTAAGGAAACCAGATTTTCAATTATTTAGTGAGAGAAGAATTAGAGCAAAAGACAGTGGTAAATGTTTTATTCCGTCTCCATAAGGAATTAAAGGAGTTGGTCTCCACCTACGGATACATTTGATTTAGAGCTTGAGTAATTCAGAGGCTAAGCTCTAAACTTTTTTCTCTCTCATTGCTGGAATGATTTAAGCAGAATTCCTTTTGTGTACTTTTAAAATTGTATCTTTCCAGGAGCCCCTCAGATTGTACCTTGCTTTCTCACCAGTAGACACCTTTCCAACACTTTTTTAATGTTGTAGTTGAGCACTTTAACAAGTTGAGCATTCCATGTTTCATTCTTAGAACCTTCTTTAATAGAGGGTATTCCCTCAACAGCCTGTGCCTCTGGTCTACCTTTGACCACCACTGGTAACTCATATATTGGTCACAATGACTGGAATGTGACTAGTGATCTCAGGAGATGGCACTGTCCTAAAGTGCTCTCAGGGTGGCACCACTGCTCTCTGAACAAGTTGCCTTCGTCAGAGGGACTCAGGTTTGGGACAGCACAAGCTGAAGGCTGGCAAGTAACTTGCATAATAGGACCATACCTCTTCCTTTCCCATCCCACCCACATATGATAGACAGCCCCTCTGTGGAGATACGGAGGGGATAGATATTGGAATTGGGTGTGGGACTTGCAGTTACTTAATATTTTTGAATAAACTGTGCCCTGAAACCTAAACTGATAGTGGACTGGATTGAGTAATTTGTGTGGGAGAGAGAGTGAGAACGGAGCTGCAGAGCCTTGGATGTGTTCCCTAGGTGGCTAGGTTATGTTGATGGGGAAGGAATGGGATGGTTTCACACTGGTGCCAAGAACACTCTTCTGGACTTGGGCCCTAACCTGTTACCTGATAACCTTGAGTAGGTTGCCTTACTTTTTTTTTTTTTTTTTTTGAGGCAGAGTCTCACTCTGTCCCCCAGGCTGGAGTGCAGTGGCACAATCGCGGGCTCACTGCAACCTCTGCCTCCCGTGTCCAAGCGATTGTCCTGCCTCAGCCTCCTGAGTAGCTGGGGTTACAGGCACCCGCCACCACGCCTGGCTAATTTTTTTGTATTTTTAGTAGAGATGGGGTTTCACCGGGTTAGGCAGGATGGTCTCGATCTCCTGACCTCATGATCCGCCCGCCTCAGCCTCCCAAAATGCTGGGATTACAGGCGTAAGCTATTGCGCCTGTTCTGCCTTACCTTTTAAAATCTAAACTAGCACTTTTTTTGGTAGGGTGGTGTGGACCACCTAACTGGTTTTGTTTTCCTTTTTAGAAGAGGTTGGCACATATTATCTTTTTATTATTATTTATTTACGTTTTGAGCTGGAATTTTGCTCTGTCGCCTAGGCTGGAGTACAGTGATATGATCTTGGCTCACTGCAACCTCTGCCTCCTGGGTTCAAGCGATTCTCCTGCCTAAGCCTCCCAAGTAGCTGGGACTACAGGTGTGTGCCACCACGCCTGGCTAATTTTGTATTTTTAGGAGAGACAGGGTTTCACCATGTTGGCCAGGCTGGTCTTGAACTCCAGACCTCAGGTGATCTGCCCACCTGGGCCTCCCAAAGTGCTGCGATTACAGGCCTGAGCCACTGCACCCAGTCTATTATTATTATTTTAGAGACAAAGTCTCACCATGTTGCCCAGGCTGGTCTTGAACTCCTGAGCTCAAGTGATACTTCTGCCTTAGCTGCCCAAAGTGCTGGGATTACAGGCCTGAGCCACTGCACCTGACTGGTTCACATGATCTTTATAATATTCCCCAACTTCCTGTATTCTGTATGTTTGGATGGTTGTTCTACAAACATTCAGTACAAAGCACTATGCTAGACCCTGATTAATACACTGCCCTCAAAGGGTTCACAGGTATTACCAAAGATAGACAAGCTATTACAATGTGATAGGATAAGTTGATGATAGTGGGCAGTACAAACCGCTTGAATGCCACAAAGAAAGCTAAAGACCTTTTCTCGGTCAGCAGAGGTTTCACAAACACAACTTCCATGTGCCACAGTATGGTCATGGGTGTGGGTGGCTGAACTGACATGCAGATGGTAAACAGAGGAGTTGAAGTGAGAAGTATAGGGCCAGGGGTGATAGCCTTCCCCAAAGTTTGTTTCTGAAAGTTACGAGGTATGGCGCTCAGAAGGGTCTGAAAAATGTGACTGTGGCTAAGAAGGTAAATTCTAGCTGGGATTTGTCAGCGTCTCAAAAGAGCCACGCCATAATCCCATCCCCATGATAAGGACTGTGAACATATTGGGAAAGGGGATGAGGAGGGGTCAACCTATCTTGGATCTGCTACAGTCCCATCCATCAGCTATTCTTGACACATATTCTGTGGGTGGCTATATCCATTGGCCAGGATCCTTTGGTTGCAAGCACTGGAAGCTGGCTCTGGCTAACCTCATCAGAAGAGGAATTTATGGCAGGATGTGGGGTGGCTCCTGGAATTGAAAGAAGGGCCAAAGGACCAGCCATCAGAAGGATAAGACCTGGGTCAGCGTCGGGGATCCATGGAGCAGGAACTCCAAGGCATACGGTTTGGGATGATGACCCATTCTTGTCTCTTGTGTCACTCATCTCAAGATAAAATTTCCCGGGGAAAGAACTTAAGCCTCATGACCACCCTCTAGCCAGAGCACCTTGATGATATAGTCCATCAAGATGGCAACAAAGTGGGCATGAAATCCTCAAAGGCAATTGAAGTCCTAGGACAGAAAAGTGGAGAATGGGTTCTGGCCAGGCCACAGCAACAGAGACACACTGGACAATCTCCATATGTTACACATTTTGGGATCCCAAAGCCTCAGGTATACTTGCTACTTAGTGGGTGCTGAAGTTGCCCAACTTCCACCTCTGCCTGCTGGATGTAAGGCAGAATTGTTTCCTGACTCTCCTTAATACCCATGACACTTTGTCCTTACTGGTATTAAACCAATTACAATAGCTTGTTAGAGTTTTTCTTTTTTGTTTGTAGGTATTATACAGAAAACAAGTGCAGAAATTAAAGATTTTGGTTTACACAAATAAACTTGTTACCTCTCTGCCTCTGTCCTTCAGAAGATGCAGTGGAGGAGATGTCCAATCTGTTGTCAAGGGATAGCCCCATTCCCAGAGCCTTTGCTCTTTTAATTATCACCTCTCTCCTTTATCTTTACCCTCTCTGTCTCTGTAGTTCCTCATTACATTTAACCGTGCTCATAGGGTAGTGAGAATTAATACATGTAAAATACTTAGAACAGTGCCTTGCACACAGTAATCACTCAGTAAGTGTTAGCTGTTATTATGAGTGAGACCAGTAGTCATCAGTTCCCCACACCTTTACTGCGATCAGTTCTCCCAGGGAGGGATCACGTTCATAATAAAGAAAATTGCAAGATGGGGGAAATAAGAGCTATCAGAGCACATAGCAGAGGTCCTAGCCTGACCTAATAATTGGGAGATTTCTAGATGAAATGGAAACATTTCTAGTGAAGGGGTAAAATATTTTCAACAAAATTAGAAATGAGGCACATAGTATTTAGTAAGGATTACATATTATCATTATCATTACCTATCTCATAAATGCTACAGTTCTTCAGGGTCCTTTATGCCCTCTTCTAAATTTACACACTCTGGGGTGATTTTTTTTTTCCCCTATGCAGAACTCATGTTGAAATTCCTGGGTGACTTTATCCACTCTTCCGAGTTGAACCATTTAAATAGTGATGACCTTTAATTTAATGTATTTCTTTAAATTTTATTATTATCATTATTATTATTTGAGACAGAGTCTTGCTCTGTTGCCCATGCTGGTGTGCAATGGTGCCATCTCACCTCACTGTAACTTCCACCTCCTAGATTCAAGCGATTCTCCTGCCTCAGCCTCCCGAATAGCTGGGATTATAGGTGCCTGCCACCACGCCTGGCTAATTTTTGTATTTTTAGTAAAGACGGAGTTTCACCATGTTGGCCAGGCCGGTCTCGAACTCCTGCCCTCAGGTGATCTGCCTGCCTCGTCCTTCCAAAGTGCTGGGATTACAGGCATGAGCCACTACACCCAGCCAACCTTTAATTTTATACCTCTAGTTTTACTGGGCCCCAAACCCACTTGGATTTCTTCCTTCTTTCCTTTCTTTTTTCAACAATGAATGCCTGCTGTATACCAGACACTGAAGAAAAGAGCAGAAGGCATCATAGGGGCTTGAACTCTGGATGATGTCTTTAAGAGACAAGACGTTTAAACCAGCCATATGCCATAGACATCTCAAGCTCAACATGTCTAAAGTACTCCACCCCACCTCTAGCCAGCTCTCCTCTGTTGTTTCCAGATTTGGTAATGGTTCCATCATCAACCCAAATGCCCAAGGTTTAAACCTGGGAGGGTTCCTTGCCAGCAGCTCTCTCACCTCCCATACCTGTCCTACCAAAGCTATCTCCTAAATATTTCACATTGATGCACTCCTTACCCACTTCTGCCACTACAACCTCCTAACTGGTTCTTTGTCTCCTGTCTTGCTTCCCTCTGTATTTCACCCTATGCACTAGGACCAGAGTAATCTTTCTAAAGCAAAAATTAATGTTTCACCACTCTCCAGCTTAAACCTTTCATTGGCTTCCTCTTGCTCTTTCATGAGGTCCGAGTGATCTGGTCCCAGTTACTGGTCCCAGGCTTTGGCTTTTCCTGCTTTTCATGCTCATCTCTCTACCTAGTATAGTTTCCCGTCAGTGGAATAATTCCTGCTCTTCGGATACTAGTTTAAACCTCACTTCATCTAGAAATCTTGATGAAGAATTACATGGGACCAGGGTAGGACCTCTGCTATGTGCTCTGATAGCTCTTGATTCCCCATATTTTTCAATTTCCTTTATTCAATAAGTAATTGCATTTGGAAGGGGGTGTGAGTCGAAAGCCTGTCTATTGGGTACTCCACTCAGTATCTGAGTGCCATATACCCATGTAACAAACCTGCATATGTACCCCCTCTATCTAAAATGAAAGTTTAGGCTGTTCTGCCTATAGAATAGCCCTGCTCTGTCTATGGAGCAGCCATTAAAATAAAAAATAAAAGTTGAGAAAAAACATACATGCCAACTATCTAGTGTTACTCATGTGTGGGCACTGCTCTAGGCACAATGATCAGTCCCTGTTCTTTTTATTTATTAATTTATTATTATTATTATTTGAGACAGAGTCTCGCTTTGTTGCCCAGGCTGGAGTGCAATGGCGCCATCGAGGCTCACTGCAACCTCCGCCTCCCAGGTTCAAGCAATTCTCCTGCCTCAGCCTCCTGAGTAGCTGGGATTACAGGCATGTGCCACCATGCCCAGCTAATTTTTGTATTTTTAGTAGGACAGGGATTCACCATTTTGGCCAGGCTGGACTCAAACTCCTGACCTCAAGTGATCCACCTGCCTCAGCCTTCCAAAGTGCTGGGATTGCAGGCGTGAGCCACCACACTCAGCCATATTTATTATTTTTTAATTGAGGTGGGGTCCAGCCATGCTCCCCAGGCTGGTCTCAAACTCCTGGGCTACTCAGGCGATCTGCTGCCTTGGCCTCCCAAAGTGCTGGGATTATAAATGTAAGCCACTATGCCCGGGCAGTGCCTGTTCTCATAAGCTTACACTGCAGTGCTGTAAATGAAATAAACTAGATAAGGAGGAGAGTAACAGAAAAGGAGGGCATACTATATACATTAATCTAATATTCAAAGGGGAAATAAAGGCCCAGACATGCAAAGAAAAGGGAGAAGATGGTTTACTAAAGTGTTTAACAGATGCACAAGCCAAGAAAGAGAAAAAGAATGGTTTGCTTAACAAGGAGACCAGTGGACCTAGAGCTACAGGGAAAGAGGGAAAAGATGTGGTTGAAGAGGTAGGATGCTGCTGGGTCATATAGAGCCTTTGACATCATGATAAAGAATTTGGCTTTGGAAGTGCAATGGGAAGGCAATAAAAAGTTTTAAGTAGGGGAGTAATAATCTTTTAACATTTTAGAGAGACTCCTTCTAGCTAGAGTGAATATTGGCTCATTAGGGGGCAAGGGTGAAAGTGGGGAGACCAATCAGACCATTTTAGTAGTGCAGACAAGAGATGGGTAAAGGCAGCAGATAGGCAGAGAACTAGATGAATTAAAGCTACTCTATTTGGAGGCAGAGCTGACAGGATATTCTGATGGATTAATGTAGAGATTGTGGGAAAGTTAAAAAAAAAAAAAAAAGATCTGTAAAGTTTTGGCTTGAGGAATTGAATTAGAGGTAATTTAATGAGTGGAAGACAGGAATAAAAGAACTTCGGAGTGGATCAAGAGTTTTGTATAGGCCAGGCATAGTGGCTTATGACTGTAATCCCAGCACTTTGGGAGGTCAAAATGGATAGACAACTTGAGGTCAGGAGTTCAAGCCCAGCCTGTCCAACATGGTGAAACTCCGTCTCTACTAAAAATACAAAAATTAGCTGGGCGTGGTGGTGGGTGCCTGTAATCCCAGCTACTTGGGAGGCTGAGGCAGGAGAATCACTTGAACTGGGGAGGCGTGGGTTGCAGTGAGCCATGCACTACTGTGCTCCAGCCTGGGTGACAGAGTGAGACTCCATCTCAAAAAAAAAAAAAAAAAGAGTTTTGTAGAAATCACTATGAGCTATCCAAGATGTATTTATCAGGTGTTCTTCTAGATCGGGGGTTGGCAAACTTAGTCTATGAAGGATCGAATAGTAAACATTTTAGGCTTTGCATGCCAAGAAACAAAATCAAGGATATTATATAAGTACTTTAAAAATAAAACAAATTTCCATGAATTGTCATTGACAAATTTGTTTTATAAAGAAACAATATTTATTTCTTACATTTTTGGAGGCTGGAAGTCCAGGGTCAAGAGGGTGCATCTGGTGAGAGCCTTCTTGCTGACGGGGACTCTGCAGAGTCCCAAGGGGATGCAGGACATCACATGGTGAGAAGGGTGAGTATGCTTTGACAACATAAAAAAAGTAATAATTGAATGCAATTTTTTTGTAATATAGATTTGCTGATTAATTGGGGTTCAAATTTAGTGTTCCTCCTCATCAAAGTCAACTGCAAATGTTCATCTTTTTTTTTTTTTTTTTTTTTTGAGACACAGTTTTACTCTGTCATCCAGGCTGGAGTGCAGTGGCATGATCTCAGCTCACGGCAACCTCTGCCTCCCAGGTTCAAGCGATTCTCCCGCCTCAACCTCCTGAGTAGCTGGGACTATCGGTGCATGCCACCATGCCTGGCTAAGTTTTGTATTTATAGTAGAGATAGGGTTTCGCCATGTTGACCAGGCTGGTCTTGAACTCCTGACCCACCTGGGCCTCCCAAAGTGGTGGGATTTCAGGCATGAGAGACTGCGTCTGGCCCTAAATATTCATCTGTTAATGCTGATCTACAATGAGATTTTGCATATTTCATCTTTGAAAATGTCTTTACAAAGGTAGGTATTGCCAAATACTGATATCAATCCAAGACCATCTGGTTTTGATTGGGTATATTCATTACTTGGAAGGCTTTTTATAATTCTATTATATTCTTTTTTTTTTTTTTTTTTGAGACGGAGTCTCGCGCTGTCGCCCAGGCTGGAGTGCAGTGGCCGGATCTCAGCTCACTGCAAGCTCCGCCTCCCGAGTTCACGCCATTCTCCGGCCTCAGCCTCCCGAGTAGCTGGGACTACAGGCGCTGCCACCTCGCCCGGCTATTTTTTGTATTTCGTAGTAGAGACGGGGTTTCACCGTGTTAGCCAGGATGGTCTCGATCTCCTGACCTCGTGATCCGCCCATCTCGGCCTCCCAAAGTGCTGGGATTACAGGCTTGAGCCACCGCGCCCGGCAATTCTATTATATTCTTATATGGTTTGGCTGTGTCCCCATTCAAATCTCAACTTGAATTGTATCTCCCAGAATTCCCCTGTGTTACGGTAGGGATCTAGGGGGAAGTAATTGAATCATGGGGGCCAGTCTTTCCTGTGCTATTCTCATGATAGTGAATAAGTCTCACGAGATCTGATGGGTTTATCAGGGGTTTCTGCTTTTGCTTCTTCCTCATTTTCTCTTGCCACTGCCATGTAAGAAGTGCCTTTCACCTGCTGTGATTCTGAGACCTACCCAGCCATGTGGAACCGTAAGTCCAATTAAACCTTTTTTTCTTCTCAGTCTGGGATATGTTTTTATCAGCAGCATGAAAACAGACTAATACAGTAAATTGGTAACAGTAGAGTGAGATGCTGCTGAAAAGATACCCGAAAATGTGGAAGTGACTTTGGAACTGGGTAACAGGCAGAGGTTGGAACAGTTTGGAGGGCTCAGAAGAAGACAGGAAAATGTGGGAAAGTTTGAAACTTCCTAGAGACTTGTTGAATGGCTTTGCCCAAAATGCTGATAGCAATATGGACAATAAGATCCAGGCTGAGGTGGTCTCAGATGGAGAAGAGGAACTTGTTGGGAACTGGAGCAAAAGTTATTCTTGCTATGTTTTAGCAAAGACACTGGTGGCATTTTGCCCCTGCCCCAGAGATTTGTGGAACTTTGAACTTGAGAGAGATGATTTAGGGTGTCTGGCACAAGAAATTTCAAAGGAGCAAAACATTCAAGAGGTGACTTGGATACTGATAAAGGCATTCAGTTCTATAAGGGAAGCAGAGCATAAAAGTTTGGAAAATTTGCAGCCTGACAATGTGATAGAAAAGAAAAACCCATTTTCTCAGGAGAAATTCAAGCCTGCTGCAGAAATTTGCATAAGTAGCAAGGAGCCTAATGTTAATCCCCAAGACTGTGGGGAAACTATCTCCAGGCCATGTCAGACACCTTCACAGCAGCCCCTCCCATCACAGTCCTGGAGGCCCAGAAGGAAAAGGTTCGTAGGCTGGGCTCAAGATCCCCATGCTGTGTGCAGCCTAGGGACCTGGTGTCCTGTGTCCCAGCAACTCCAGCCATGGCTGAAAGGGGCCAATGTACAGCTTGGGCTGTGAAGCCCCAAGCCTTGGCAGCTTCCATGTGGTGTTGAGCCTACAGGTACACAGAAGTCAAGAATTGAGGTTTGGGAACCTTGACCTAAATTTCAGAAGATGTGTGGAAAGGCCTGGATGATCAGGCAGAAGTTTTCCGCAGGGTCAGGGCCCTCATGGAGAACCTCTGCTAGGGTAGTGCAGAAAGGAAATGTGGGGTCAGAGACCCCCACGAAGTTCCTACTGGGGCACTGCCTAGTGGAGTTGTGAGAAGAGGGCACTGTCCTCCAGACCCCAGAATGGTAGATTCACTGACAGCGTGCACCGTTTGCCTGGAGAAGCCACAGACACTCAACTCTAGCCTATGAAAGCAGTGGGAGGGAGGCTGTACCATGAAAACCCACAGGGGCAGAGCTGCCCAAGACCATGGGAACCCACTTTATGCATCAGCATGACTTGGAGTCAAAGGATGTGAGACCTGGAGTCAAAGGAGATCATTTTGGAGCTTTAAAATTTGACTGTCCTGCTGGATTTTGGACTTGCATGGGCCCCGTAACCCCTTTATTTTGGCCAATTTCTTCCATTTGGAATGACTGTATTTACCTAGTATCTGTACCCCAACTGTATCTAGGAAGTAACTAGCTTACTTTTGATTTTACAGGCTCATAGGTGGAAGGAACTTGCCTTGTCTCAGTGAGACTTTGGACTGTGGACTTATGGGTTAATGCTGAAATGAATTAAGACTTTGGGAGACTGTTGGAAAGGCATAATTGGTTTTGAAATACAAAGACATGAACCAAGTGGGGGCCAAGGGTGGAATGGTATGGTTTGGCTGTGTCCCCATTCAAATCTCAACTCGAATTGTATTTCCCAGAATTCCCACATGTTGTGGGAGGGACCTAGGGAGAGGTAATTGAATCATGGGGGCTGGTCTTTCCTGTCCTATTCTTGTGATAGTGAATCAGTCTCACAAGATCTGATGGGTTTATCAGGGGTTTCCGCTTTTGTGTCTTCCTCGTTTTCTCTTGCCTCCGCCATGTAAGAAATGCCTTTCACCTCCCACCATGATTCTGAGGCCTCAGCCATGTGGAACTGTAAGTCCAATTAAACATTTTTTTTCTTCTCAGTCTCAGGTATGTCTTTATCAGCATCATGAAAACAGGCTAATACATATACTTTTCTTGATCCTTGCCTTTTAGCATATCATTACATTGTAGGTTAATCACCTCCAAATGAGGGTTAGGTAGAAGCTCCTCAATTGCACAGTTAAATGAAATATAGAATTTTTTTTTTTTTTGGAAACAGGGTCTCACTTTGTCATCCAGGCTGGAGTGCAGTGGTGTGATCTCGGCTCACTGCAGCTCGACCACCTGGGTTCAAGCGATCCTCTTGTCTCAGCCTCCCAAGTAGCTGGGACTGTAGGTATGTGCCACCACCCACAGCTAAGTTTTGTATTTTTTGTAGAGACAGGGTTTCTACAGAAACCCTGGCCAGGCTTGTCTCAAACTCCTGGGATCAAGTGATCTGCCTGCCTGGGCCTCCCAAAGTGCTAGGATTATAGGCGTGAGCCCCCAAGCCCTGCCTGAAATATAGAAATTTCCTTTGCACTTGCACTGAGGACCAAAAAACCTGCTAGAACTGTGGTTTGAGCTCAGAAAATATATCTGCTGCAAATTTTGTATGGGAATGGAGATTTTGGTTCTTGTTTTAGCTTTTGATGATAGGAAATATATAAAGTAGCTTAACCTGATTCAAACAACTTTAATAAATTTACTGTAGTATAAGTTTCACAATAAGCACCTTTTTACCTTGTAATTTTAGATTAAATTCATCGAGGCCATGTTCTCACTTGTAAGTGGTAGCTAAACAATGAGAACACATACACCAAGAGGGGAGCAATAGACAATGAGGCCTACTTGAATGTGGAGGGTGGGAGGAAGGAGATCAGAAAAAATACCTATCAGGTACTATGTTTATTACCTGGGTGAGTAAATAATCTGTATACCAAACCCCTGGTGACACACAGTTTACCTATATAACAAACCTGCCCATGTACCCCTAAACTTAAAATAAAAGTTTTTTAAAAAGATTTATTTTAAGGAATTAGCTCACACAATTGTGGGGGCTGACAAGTCTGAAATTTGTAGGGCAGGTCGGCAGGATGGAAACTCAGGCAGAATTTCAATGTTACAGTCTTGAGGCAGAATACTTTCTTTTCCAGGAAACCTCAGTCTTTGCTCTTAAGGCTTTTGACTAATTGGATGAGTCCTACCCATATCATCAAGGGTAATCTACTTTACTTAAAGTCAGTTGATTATAAGTGTTAATTATATCTACAAGATACCCTTAGAGCAATATGTAGACTAGTGTTTGAACAAAGAACTGCACACCGTACCCTATCCAAGTTGACACAGAAAGTTTAACTATTACATGTGTTTGAAGGCATGTTCAGAAAATTTTCTATCTCAGCCCTGAGCTCAAGAAAATCTTAACATCTCTTTGCCACCACTATGTCAATGAACTGCTGTATGGTAGGACAAGTCAGGATATTCAACTTCTGTTTCTAACAAAAACTGTTTTAGTTCAGTCTGCTACAACAAATTAACACAGACTGGTAGCTTAAACAACAAACACGTATTTTTCACAGTTCTGGAGATTGGAAAGCCCAAGATGTAGATGGCTATCTTCTCATATTTTCACAAGACAGAGAGCAGAGAGAAGCAAGCTCTCTTGTGTCTCTTCTTATAATGATACTAATCTCATTCACAAAGATCCACCCTCATGACCTAATTACTTTCCAAAGGCCACACCACCAAATACCATCATATTGGAATTAGGGGTTAGCATATGAATTTTGGGGGTACATAAACATTCAGTTCAAAGCATTGACAATGTTAAGACCACGAGATGCAAATGAAGTTTACTGTTGACACACTGGTTCAATAACACATGATAAATTAAAATATTCTTCACAGTGTACCTACTGATGGTTATTACAGTGAATAACCACAGGCTTTAAACACCTTATATTTTCATATGCTTTGCAAATATGCCTCACTACAACGTTTCCTTTACCACCATCACTTGTAGCACATCTTAGTAGGTTCCACTTCAGGCTGTATGGAAGTAGTGTTTTCTCAACTTTTTTGAAAGTATTATCTTATGTAATTGTTCCAAACATACTGTTGATAGCAGCTGATTCTTCATTCACTCCAAACTTCACAATGACTCCTTGAATAAATAACAGCTAAGCAGTGTCAGTAGCATCTGTCCACTCATCAAGAGCCAAGGGAAAATCACATTTAATCATTGGACTTGTTTTTAGTTGATTATTGATTTTTATCCCAGTGTCCTCAACTCTTCAAGCAGCTGTTCTTGATGAATAAGAGTCTTAAACAAATTTATTTTCTCTGGACACACTTCTTTGGCTTCTGCATCACATGATTTAATTAACTCATTATTGATAAATGGCTTTCCTTGCTTGGCTACAAATGAGCTATGTGGAAACTTACTGTGATTGTAGCTTTATTTTAATTTTGTGTGTGTGAATAAATTCTGCTGTGATTAAATTTTTTTCAAAAAAGCTTTCTAATTTTTCTGACTGTTGCTTTCTTGTGAATTGGGAACATTGTGATGACTACTCAGTCTGTAATGTCAATGTATATATTCTTTTTTTGTGTGTGAGATGGAGTCTCACTCTGTCACCCAGGCTGGAATGCAGTGGCGCCATCTCAGCTCACTGCAAGCTCCACCTCCCAGGTTCACATCATTCTTCTGCCTCAGCCTCCCAAGTAGCTGGGACTACAGGCACCTGCCACCACGCCTGGCTAATTTTTTGTATTTTTAGTAGAGACAGGGTTTCACCATGTTAGCCAGGATGGTCTTGATCTCCTGACTTCTTGATCTGCCCGCCTTGGTCTCCCAAAGTGCTGGGATTACAGGCATTAGCCACCACGCCCGGCCGGCCATGTCAATGTATATATTCTTATTCTTTTAGCACAACTGTAGTACCACTTCTTTTTATTCTTTTCTTTTCTTTTCTTTTCTTTTTTGTGACAGAGTCTCGCTCTATCATCCAGGCCTCCATGCTGGAGTGCAGTGGTGCAATCTTGCTTCACTGCAAAATCCGCCTCCCAGGTTCAAGTGATTCTCCTGCCTCAGCCTCCCGAGTAGCTGGGATTACAGGCACATGCCACTGCATCTGGCTAATTTTTGTATTTTTAGTAGAGACAAGGTTTCACCACGTTGGCCAGACTGGTCTCAAACTCCTGACCTCAGGGGATTCGCCCACCTCGGCCTCCCAAAGTGCTGGGATTACAGGTGTGAGCCACCAAGCCCGTCCAAGTATCATTTCTTAATAAACAAAATATAGGTTGGGTGCAGTGGCTCATGCCTGTAATCCCAGCACTTTGGGAGACCAAGGTAGGAGGATAGCTTAAGCCCAGTAGTTCGAGACCAGGCTGGGCAGCATGGCAGAATCCCACCTCTATAAAAAATACAAAAATTAGCCATGCATGGTGGTGCACAACTGTAGTCCCAGTTACTCGGGAGGCTGAGGTGAAAGGATCACCTGAGCCCAGGAAGTGAAGGCTGCAGTGAGTTGTGATCAGGCCACTGCACTTCAGCCTGGGCAGAGAGAGAACCTGTCTCAAAAAACAAAAACAAACCAAAAAAATCACTAAAGAACTTACTAATGTAATCAAATACCACCTGTTCCCCAAAAACCTATGGAAATAAATAAATAAATAAATAAATAAATAAATTTCTGTAGAACCTAAAAAAATAAAAGAAAAGATCTAATTATCAATTTACAGAAAATGATGCAGAGGGCAGGGAAACACATTAAATCACAGCAAAGTGGTACAATCAACAAAATCAAAACTATAAGAAACTCTAAAGGACAAACAACCCATTTCTTCACACACACACACACACACACACACACACACACACACACACAAAATTGCAAGGGAAAAAAGAGATGGATTGGAACCTACAGTTTAAAAGAGGGCTGGCGCAGTGGCTGTTTCCTGTAATCCCAGCACTTTAGGAGGATAAGCAAGAGGATGGCTTGAGCCCAGGAGTTTGAGGCTACAGTGAGTTATGATAGCACCACTGCACTCTGCCTGGGTGACAGAGCAAGACCCTGTCTCTAAGAAAAATAAAAGACACGTTAACCAATCATAATGTGTGGACCTTGCTTGGATTATAGTGTTAAAAAAATGGTCTCGATCTCTTTTTCACATGACATTTGTGAGACAACTGTAGACTCAACCACTGACTGAACATTTGTGATATTAGGGAGTTCTTATTTTTATTTATTTATTTATTTTTTGAGATGGAGTTTCACTCTTGTTGCCCAGGCTGGAGTGCAATGGCACGATCTCGGCTCACTGCAACCTCTGCCTCCTGGGTTCAAGTGATTCTCCTGCCTCAGCTTCCCGAGTAGCTGGGATTATAGGCATGTACCACCATGCCCACCTAATTTTTATATTTTTAGTAGAGATGGGGTTTCTCCATGTTGGTCAGGCTGGTTTCGAACTCCCGACCTCAGGTGATCCACACACCTCGCCTCAGCCTCCCAAAGTGTTGGGATTACGGGGTGAGCCACCACGCCCAGCCAGGGAGTTATTCTTAAAAATTTCAGTTGTGGGCTGGGTGCGGTGGCTCACGCCTGTAACCCCAGCACTTTGGGAGGCCGAGGCGAGGCGGATCACGAGGTCAGGAGATTGAGACTATCCTGGCTAAGATGGTGAAACCCTGTCTCTACTAAAAATACAAAAAAAAATTAGCCAGGCGTGGTGGCAGGCGCCTGTAGTCCCAGCTTCTCAGGAGGCTGAGGCATGAGAATGGCGTAAACCCGGGAGTCGGAGCTTGCAGTGAGCCGAGATCGCACCACTGCACTCCAGCCCGGGGGACTGGAAAAAAAGAGGCCTATACCTGTGCATGGTGAGGCATATCTGTAAATCCCAGCTATTTGGGAGGCTGAAGTGGGATGATCCTTGCAGCCCAAAGCCAGACTGGACAACATAGTGAGACTCCATCACTGAAAAGAAGACGGGGAGTGGGCTTGTCTTTTGATGGCATTGGCTATTTATAGATAATAAAAAATCCATGGTTATGGGTTGAATAAAATGTTAAATGCATACATATACATGCTCTAGATAAGTGTGTAAATTAAAATTTGTGTATATAGTCAATGTAAAGAAAGATTGAGAAATAAATTTTGAAATAGCTATTTATACACTTTAAGAATGTCTGATCAAAAATATTACATTATAAGCACATAGTTCTGGTCCAAGTTAATAAATAAAACTATTCTTATTTGCTTAAGTCTTAAAATAATCAGAGGCTCCACATATTGATGTAGAAGGATCTCCAGTATATATTATTGAGTGAAACAAGTAAAGTAAAGTGCAGAACAGGATATACAGCATGCTATGTTTTATGAGAAAGGGTGGAGGTGGCGAAGAAATAAGAAAGGTCTAATATTGTATTTGTAAAAGCAAGCACTGCTAGAATAAACAAGAAACAATAAAAACGGGAGAGGAGTTGAGGAGGTAAAGACGGAAACAAGACTCCATGTGCTTTGAGACTCCTCCTTGTATACTTTGAGTCATGTAATGCCATTACCTAACCCCAAAATAAAAGAAGACAGGAGTTCGAGACCAGCCTGGACAACATAGTGAGACTGCAGTCTCTACCAAAAACAAACAAACAAACAAAAAGCCCCCTGCCGCCAGCACACACACACACAACTAGCTAGTCCTGGTGGTGCACCCCTGTGGCCCCAGCTACTTAGGAGGTGAGAAGATCACTTGAGTCCAGGAAGTCAAAGCTGCAGTGAGCCATGATTGTGCCACTGCACTCCAGCCTGGGCAACAGAGCAAGACTCTGTCTCAAAAAAAAAGAGAGAGAAAGAGAGAGACTTTACATCATTAATAGGATGCTTTTTTTTTTTTTTTTTTTAAACGGAGTCTTACTCTGTCGCCAGGCTGGAGTGCAGTGGCGCAATCTCAGCTCACTACAACCTCTGCCTACCAGGTTCAAACAATTCTCCTGCCTCAGCCTCCTGAGTAGCTGGGACTACAGGCATGTGCCACCACACCCAGCTAATATTTGTATTTTTAGTGGAGACAACATTTCACCATGTTGGCCTGGATGGTCTCAATCTCTTGACCTCATGATCCACCAGCCTCAGCCTCTCAAAGTCCTGGGATTACAGGCATGAGCCACTGCTCCCAGACAATAGGATGCATTTTAAGGATAAAAAAGCTGAAACTAAAATTTTAAACTTTAGACCCTTACACATTAAACTCTCCTAAATTTTAAACTCTCAGAAGTAATATTGTTTGTAGTATTATCAGTACTGGAATTTTGAAAATATACAATTTTCTCATAAGAGACATAAATAGGCATAAATTAATAATGTAACAAACTAGATTTTTTGTTTGGTTTTTGTTTTTGTTTTGTTTGTTTTTTGATACGGAGTCTCCTTGTCACCCAGGCTGAAGTGCAGTGGTGCGATCTTGGCTCACTGCAACCTCTGCCTTCTGGGTTCAAGCAATTCTCCTGCCTCAGCTTCCCAACTAACTGGAATTACAGGCACCCGCCACCATGTCTAATTTTTATATTTTTAGTAGAGACAGGGTTTTGCCACGTTGGCCAGGCTGGTCTTGAACTCCTGACCTCAGGTGATCCACCTGCTTTGACCTCCCAAAGTGCTGGGATTATAGGCATGAGCCACCGCAGCCGGCCAGGAACCAGTATTTTTAGTACAAGCGAAAAGATACAATTATGTAATCAAAGAAGCTAAGTGAAAACACGATAATGTTAAAATTGAATTGAAAAATCAACGTTAACTCATTGTTTTTAAATATATATTTTCTGGGCCAGGCGCAGTGGCTTACGCCTGTAATCCCAGCACTTTGGGAGGCCGAGCTGGGCAGATCATGAGGTCAGGAGATTGAGACCATCCTGGATAACATGGTGAAACCCCGTCTCTACTAAAAATACAAAAACAAAATTAACCGGGTGTGGTGGCAGGTGCCTGTAGTTCTAGTTTACTCGTGAGGCTGAGGTGGGAGAATGGCATGAACTCTGGAGGAGGAGCTTGCAGTGAGCCGAGATGACTCCACTACAGTCCAGCCTGGGTGACAGAGCGAGGCTCTGTCTTTAAAATATATATATATATATATATATATATATATATTCTGGCCAGGCGCTGTGGCTCATGCCTATAATTCCAGCACTTTGGGAGGCCAAGCAAGGCAGATCGCTTGACCCCAGGAGTTTGAGACCAGCCTGGACAACATGGCAAAACCCTGCCTTTACAAAAAAATACAAAATTAAATTAGCCAGGCATGGTGGTCCACGCCTGTAGTCCTAGCTACCTGGGAGGCTGAGGTAGGAGGCATGAACCCAGGAAGTTGAGGCTGCAGTGAACCAAGATCACACTACCACACTCCAGCCTAGGAGACAGAGTGAGACCTTGTCTCAAAAAATATATAAAAATTATATAGCTCTCTCTATATTTTTAAATATATATAATATATATACATGCACATATATATATATATATATATGTATAATTTTTTTTCTGGTCCTGTCCACTGAAATGGACCAGAAGAAATGAGCATTTGTAATGTCCATGCTGTGCTCTCTAATACCACTCCACATTAAAACAAGATATGGCTCATTGGGAAACTGCTGATTTCAGGTCTAGTGCAGGCACTTTTCAAGGTGAGTCTGGGACTCCTTTTCATGTTAAGAAGCATGAAAGCAGGGCTGGGCACAGTGGCTCACGCCTGTAATCCTAGCACTTTGAGAGGCCGAGGTGGGCGGGTCACATGAGGTCAGGAGTTTGAGACCAGCCTGGCCAACACGGTGAAACCCCGTCTCTACTAAAATTTCAAAACAACTAGCCAGGTGTGGTGGTGCACGCCTGTAGTCCCCAGCTACTCGGAAGGCTGAGGTAGGAGAATCGCTTGAACCTGGGAGGCAGAGGTTAGTTGAGATTGCATGCTTCACTACAGCCTGGGCGACAGAGAGAGATTCTGTCTTAAAAAAAAAAAAAAAAAAGAAAATTTTAGAAGATAATGTCACGTCAAAAGGACTCAGGAGCACATGTGAAGGTGTCCCCACTGAACAATGTTGTGACAATTGGACAACTAAAAGTATAATGATAATTTTGGATTGAATATACTGAATCAATGAAAATTCATTAGTTCATAAATATACAATAAGAAGAAGTCAAGAAGTCGCATTTATTACCATTTGAGACAACTATTAAAACAACTCCTTACTTTGAAAATTGGTAATTAAAAAAAATTAAAATTTTAGGCCAGGTGCAGTGACTCATGCCTGTAATCGCAGCACTTTGGGAGCTCGAGACAGGCAGATTGCTTGAGCTCAGGAGTTCGAGACCAGACTGGGAAACGTGGCTAAACCCCATGTCTACACACACACACAACAATACAAGAATTAACCAGGAATGTTGGTGCATACGTGTGGTCTCAGTTACTCAGAAGGCTGAGGTAGGAGGATTGCTTGAGCCCAGGAGGTTGAGGCTGCAGTGAGCCGAGATTGCCCCATTGCATTATAGCCTGGGTGACGGAGCCAGACCCTGTCTCAAAAAGAAAAAAGAAAAAAGCATTTATTTTGCTCTTTCAGTAAAAATTTATTTTAGGATAACCAAATAGCCCTAGTTGATGAGCAAAGCCTTCACAGAATTCTAGTTAATATATTTTGTTTAAATGTTATTAACTTATTTTTTTTTTGAGACAGAGCTCTGTCACCCAGATTGGAGTACAGTGGTGTGGTCTCAACTCACTATAACTTCTGCCTCCCAGGCTCAAGTGATTCTTGTGCCTCAGCCTCCCGAGTAGCTGGGATTACAGACATGCCACCACACCTGGCTAATCTGTTTTGTATTTTTCGTAGAGACAGGGTTTCGCCACATTGGCCAGGCTGGTCTTGAACTCCTGGCCTCAAGTCATCCACCTGCCTTGGCCTCCTAAACTGCTAGGATTACAGGCATGAGCCACCAAGCCCGGCCTTTTTTATTTTTTTTAAACTTAAGTGGATGTGTACACATCTAGTTCATACATGTGAACGAAATAAAAGAAATATAATTTCACAAACTCCAATAAATTAGTGATTCAGGTAAGGATTATCATTTGGCATTGAAAACAATAGATGACTGATTGTTGTAGACATTCATATAGGACCAAAGTAACACCACACAGATTACTTCTAGTCCCCAGAGGAAAACATTAACTATAAATGGAGTGATCAGAATGTCACCACCCTAATCTAGGTAGGGGTCAACCTTAGCATAACTAATGGTCAATCATATTTGCCTTCTAATGGAATACAACCTAAAATACACGTCAATATGGTGACTGTATGACTTCGTCCTTTCTAGTATCTCGTATCCTAGTTCAGACATCCATCAGAAAGTCTAATCCATTCCTAAAAACACGCTGCATAGTGGATTTTAGATCGTGGGAGTCTGTATGTCATTACATTAAATGGGAAAAAAATGATAATGTATTCCCAGCACATCTAAAAACCCCAACCATTTTCTCTATATATGTATATATAAAAGATTTTTCTGCTTAGTATAAAGCCTTTAAAACACCAATGGCCTAATTGTTTAACACTAAATTAACTCATTAGCTGATTTGTGTAGTAACATTACAGAATACAAATTATGTTTTCCTTTAACTGCAACAAATGTGAACAGTGAAATAATGTGTGAAAGACATATAATGAAGTTAAATAACACTTAGCAATAATAAAATGAAGCAAGTTTTTAGACTTACTTTTAAAAGTAAGTTGGTTAGTGAAGAGTGAAGTGAGTGAGGTTTGGAGATGAGAAGGGATATGTGGATATGGAGGCTGTGGTCCCGGTTGCTGTTGGTGGAAGGTAAAAGTGAACAAAATGAGCTGTGGAAGGACTGAGTGAAACCGTGAATGCCTGGGGTTCGCCCATATTCGGATCCAAGAAGCTGATGGACAGTCTACTTTTCTTTCTTGGCAATGGAGTCTTCAGAAGTGGACGATTGTTAATCATCTTCTGAAAGTATTGACAAAGCATCACAAGAAACTCAAAATGGACAAGTGTCCCATTCCTTTTGCTTGTGTCATGCAGCTTCTGATAACCCTAGACTGTGCCAGAATGCATTTTTGAATGTGATTTTTCTCCTCTCGATGTGATCATAATCTCTCTCGCTCTTTTTTCTTTTTTCTTTTTTTTTTTTTGAGGCAGGGTCTAGCTCTGTCACGCAGGCTGGAGTGCAGTGGCATCATCTTAGCTCACTGCAACCTCTGCCGCCTGGGTTCAAGAGATTCTGCTGCCTCAGCCTCCCCATTAGTTGGGAGTAGTTGGGATTACAGGCGCCTGCCACCGCGGCCAGCTGATTTTTGTATTTTTAGTGGAGACTGGGTTTCACTATGTTGGCCAGGCTGGTCTTGAACTCCTGACCTCATGATCTGCCTGTCTCCGCCTCCCAAAGTGCTGGGATTACAAGCATGAGCCACCGCACCTGGCTGATCGTAATCTCTTGTAAGCAAACAGCAATCATTCTATCTTGATGATTAAAATTTCCTTTAAAAATTTGTTGTCAGTTATCAGTGTCTCCTTGCATTCGTTTGCTGGGGCTGTCATAACGAAATGCCCCAGACTGGGAGTCTTAAACAGCAGAGATTTATTTTCCCACAGTCCTGGAGGCCGGACGTTCAGTATCAAGGTCCCAGCAGGTTTGGCTTCTTCTGAGGTCTCTCTCCTTGTCTTGTTTGAACACCTTCTCACTGTGTCTTCTCATGGTCTTTCCCCAGTGTGTGAGCATCACTGGTGTCTTTTATTCTAGATTGTTTTTTTTTTTCTTTTTTGAGATGGAGTCTTACTCTGTTGCCCAGGCTGGAGTGCAGTGGTGCCATCTTGGCTCACTGCAACCTCTGGGTTCAAGCAATTCTCCCGCCTCAGCCTCCTGAGTAGCTGGGATTACAGATGCCCGCCACCATGCCCAGCTAATTTTTTTGTATTTAGTAGCGATAGGGTTTCTCCATATTGGTTAGTCTGGTCTCGAACTCCGGACCTCAGGTGATCTACCCGCCTTGGCCTCCCAAAGTGCTGGTATTACCAGGCATGAGCCACCACGCCCAGCTTATTCTTTCTTATAAGGATGCCGGTTCTATTGCATTAGGGTCTCATCCTTATGTCCTCATTTAACCTGAGCCACCTTTTTAAAGGCTCTACCTCCAAAATCAGTCACACTGAGGGTGAGGGCTTCAATATCAACATTTGAGAGGGTCGGGGGACACAATTCCTTCCATAACTCTCCTCTTCCTCCAGTTTAGCTCCTTCCAGCATTATTCCTTCTAAATCAGTGCATTTTTTGAAGGGAGCACGGTAAGCTAGATGGTGGTGATGGTTGTACAGCTTTCCAGAACCACAATTGTTTGAATAATTTGTCTTTATTTTCTCACATGCAGAACATAAGGTATTCACAGGAGATAGAACACGTGCATGGCCAAGCATATATCCTTTTATGCATTCACCTCCTAATATACTTTATCTTTTCCAGTATACATGATTCTTTAGTGTTTTCAGTTCACCTGCTTTCTTCATAGTGTTCCACTTTAGTTGTTTCATTTTGTAATGTGGGGAACTGACACAGAAAATGCATAACATTAGTCTGTCTATCCTTTCACCCATACCACACTATCTTAAATATTATAGCTTTATGATATCTATTTGTGTAGACCTCCAACTTTGTTCTTTTACTTCAAGATTGTGTTTGCTATTCCTTGCTCTTTGCAATTCCATATACATTTTGGAATCAATTCCATTTGTTTGTTTATATTTATTTTTAGAGATTTTAGAAGTGATATCTTTGTAATATTGCATTTTCCCATTCATGTGGTATAGCCTTTCATTTAGTTAAGTCCTTACTAATTTTTAGCAATTATTATTATTTTTATTATTATTATTTTGAGACAGAGTCTCGCTCTGTCGCCAAGGCTGGAGTGCAGTGGTGCGATCTTGGCTCACTGCAACTTCCGCCTTCTGGGTTCAAATGATCCTCCTGCCTCAGCCTCCTGAGTAGCTGGGATTACAGGCACGTGCCACCACGCCCGGCTAATAGCAATTATTTTTAAAAATAAATTTTATTGTATATATTTCAGGTTTACAACATGATGTTGTGGGAGACACATGGATAGTAAAATGATTACAATAATGAAGCAAGTTAACATACCTGTCCTCTCACATGGTTATTTTTTCTTGTGACAAGAGCAGCCGAGATCTATTTATTTAACAAACAATAAATTCTTAGCTGGGTGTGGTGGCTCACACCTGTAATCCCAGCACTTTGGGAGGCCAAGGCAGGTGGATCACCTGAGGTCAGGAGTTTGAGACCAGCCTGGCCAACATGGTGAAACCCCATATCTACTAAGAATACACAAAAATTAGCTGGGCATGGTGGTGGGCGCCTGTAATCTCAGCTACTCTGGAGGCTGAGGCAGGAGAATTGCTGGAACCGAGGAGGCGGAGGTTGCAGTGAGCCAAGATCGTGCCATTGCACTCCATCCTGGGCTGACAACAACAAGACTCCGTCTCAAAACGAAATAATAATAAATTCTTAGTAATAATTAATTTTATGAACTTTAGTCTTCATGCTGTACATTAGACGTCTGCACTTACTTATCTTACATATCTGCTTCTTTGTATCCTTTGACTTATATCTTCCCATTTCCTCCCCCTCCCTGAACCACTCTTGCATTCTCTATCTCTGTAGTTGGGCTCTTTTTAAAAATATTCCACATATAAGTGAGCTCATGCAATATTTTCTTTCTCCGTCTGGCTTATTTCGCTTAGCATAATGTCCTCCAGGTCCATCCATGTTGAGGCAAATGGCAAGATCTCCTTTGTAAAGGCCGAATAATATTCCATTATATATATTTGTGACATACACATACACACACCCCACACACACACATTTTCTTTATCTGTTCATCCATAAGGGAAATGCAAGTTAAAACCACTATGAGACACCACCTTACACCCATAAGGATGGCTGTTATCAGAAAGACAGGAGATACTAAATGTTGGTGAGGGTGTGGAGAAAAGGGAACCTAGCATACTGTTGTTGGGAAATGTAGATTGGTACAACCATTACGGGAAACAGTGCAGAGACTCCTAAAGAAGTTAAAAATAGAACTACCATGTGACCCAGCAACCCCCTCTGCTGGGCATATGCCCAGAGATGAAATCACCACCTTGTAAAATATCTGCTCTCCCGTGTTCACTCCAGCATTATTCACATTAGTAATTAGTTTGTGGCCAGGCACAGTGGCTCCCACCTGTAATCCCAACACTTTGGGAGGCTGAGGCAGGAGGATGATCACTTGAGGCCAGGAATTCAAGACCACTCCAGATAACATAGATAGACTCTGTCTCTACATTTAAAAAAAAAAAAAAAAAAAAGTGTTTTTTCTTTTTTTTTTTTTTTGACAGGTCCTTGCTCTGTCACCCAGGCTGGAGTACAGTGGCAAAATCTCTGCTCACTGCAACCTCTGCCTCCCAGGTTCAAGCAATTCTCCTGCCTCAGCCTCCCAAGTAACTGGGATTACAGATGTGCACCACCATGCCTGGTTCATTTTTGTATTTTTAGTGGAGATGGGGTTTCACCATGTTGGCTTGGCTGCTCTTGAACTCCTGGCCTCAAGAGATTCACCCACCTTGGCCTCCCAAAGTGCGGGGATTATAGGCATGAGCACCTGGCCTTCCACAAAAAATTAAAAAATAAGCCAGGTGCAGTGGCTGGCACCTGTGGTCCAAGCTATTCAGGAGGCTGAGGCAGGAGTATTGCTTGAGTCCAGGAGGTCAAGGCAGCAGTGAGTGATCATTGTGCCACTGCACTCCAGCCTGGGTAACACAGCAGAACCCTGTGTCTTAAATAAAGAAGAAAAAAGTCGTTAGTTTTGAACTGGTAAAATACATACAACAAAATTTACCATTTTAACAATTTTAAAGTGATATAGTGGTGTTAAATACATTCAGAATGCTATGCAACCATCACCACTATCTAGTTCCAGAACTTTTTTGTTACCCCAAACAGAAACCCTGTACTCATTAAGCAGTTGCCCCTCATTTCCCCCATGCATCCAGCTTCCACAATCTGCTTCTGTCTCTATGGCTTTGCCTATTCTGGACATTTCATATAAATAGAATCACATAATATGTGGCTTGTTGTGATTGGTTTCTTTCATTTCGCATGTTTTCAAGGTTCCTCCATGTTGTAGCATGTATTTTTATGGATGACTACTATTCCATTGTATGTATATAACACATTTTGTTTATCTAGTCATCTGTGGATGACATTTGGGTTGTTTTCACCTGTTGGCTTCTGTGAATAATGCCACTGTGAACAGTGGTGTACAAATATCTATTCCAGGCTGTGCTTTCAATTCTTTTGGATATATACCCAGAAGTGGAATTACTGAACCATATGGTAGCTCTACATTTAATTTTTTGAGAAACTGCCATGCTGCTATCCACAGCAGCTGCATCATTTTATGTCCCATTCCCACCAGCAATAATGCACTTTAGCCCATGTTTTAATTGGATTGTTTGTCTTTTGGCTGTTGAATTGTGAGAGTTCTATTTTTATTTATTTATTTATTTATTTATTCATTCAGGAGACGGAGTTTCACTCTTGTTGCCCAGGCTGGAGTGCAATGGCGTGACCTTGGCTCACCGCAACCTCCGCCTCCCGGGTTCAAGTGATTCTCCTGCCTCAGCTTCCCACGTAGTTGGGATTACAGGATATGCCACCACACCTAGCTAATTTTGTATTTTTTAGTAGAGATGGGGTTTCTCCATGTTAGTCAGGCTGGTCTCAAACTCCTGACTTCAGGTGATCTGTCTGCCTCAGCCTCCCAAATTGCTGGGATTACAGGCATGAGCCACTGTGCCCCACCGAGAGTTCTTTAGATAGGATGGATACTAGACCCTTATCAGATGTTTAATATGCAAATATTTTCTCCCATTCTATTGCCGCTTTCCACTTCTTCTCTGTCTTGCATTCTCATTAGGCCTAAGTTGGTATGTGTAATGGTCCTACAAGTCTCACAGGCTCTGTCTGGGAGAAAATATTATCTTTTCATTTTCTTTATAATGTCTTTTGATGCAAACAGTTTTTAATTTTGATGAAGTCCAACTTATCTATTTTTTCTTTTGTTGCTTGTGCTTTTGGTGTCATATTTTAGAAACCATTGCCAAATCTAAGGTCATGAAGATTTCTCCCTAAGTTTTCTTCTAAGAATGGGATAGTGTTAGTTCCTAGTTTTAGATTTTTGACCGATTTTTAGTTAATTTTTATTTATGGTGTGAAATAAGTGTTCAAATTCATTATTGTGGAGGTAGATTATCTAATGTCCTTTCCTTTTGCCCCAAGGAACTCCCTATAACTTTTTTATAGGACCAGACTAATGGCAATAAACTCTCAGCTTTTGTTTATCTGGGAATGTCTTAATTTCTTCTACATTCTTGAAGGATAGTTTGACTGGAATAGAATTCTTGGTTGACAGCTTTTTTGCTTTTAGCTCTTTAAATGTGTCATTCCACTGCCTTCTGGCCTTAATGGTTTCTAATGAGAAACTGGCTGTTATACTTATTGATTATCCCTTGCACGTTATGATTCCCTTCTCTCTGCTTTCAAATTTGTCTTTTTATATTTGGCTTTCGAGTTTGATGATCTGTCTCAATGTGGATCTCTTTGAGTTTAGGAGTTTGTTGAGCTTCTTGGATGTGTGGATTCATGTCTTTTATCAGATTTTGGGGCATTAATTCTTCAAATATTTTTTATGCCTCTTTCTATCTCTTCTCTTTCTTGCATTCTCATTATGCCTAAATTGACATGTTTAATGGTGCCTCACAATCTCCTAGTCTCTGTTCATTTCTTTCTTTCTCTTTCTTTCCTTCTTTTTTCTTTCTTTCTTTCTTTCTTTCTTTCTTTCTTTCTTTCTTTCTTTCTTTTATGAGACAGGGTCTCACTCTGTCACCCAGGCTACAGTACAGTGGCATGATCATGGCTCACTGCAGCCTTGAACTCCCAGGCTCAAGTAATCCTCCTGCGTCAGTCTCTCATCTCTACAAAAAATACAAAAATTAGCTGGGTGTGGTGTCACACACCTGTAGTCCCAGCTACTCTGGAGGTTGAGGTGAAGGATTGCTTGAGCTGGAGAGGCAGAGGTTGCAGTGAGCAGAGATCACATCACTGCACTCCAGCCTGGGCAACAGAGACCCTATCTAGAAAAAAAATTAAATAAAAAGCAAACTAGACACCATATATACACACACACACACATACACACGTGTGTGTATATATATGTATTTATATTTTGAGATGGAATCTCACTCTTGTCACCCAGGCTGGAGTGCAATGGCACAATCTTGGCTCACTGCAACCTTCACCTCCCAGGTTCAAGTGATTCTCCTGCCTCAGCCTCCTGAGTAGCTGGGATTATAGGCGCCTGCCACCATGCCTGGCTAACTTTAGTATTTTTATTTTTTGCATTTTGCATCTTTTAAATAATAATAATAATTATTATTATTATTATTGACACAGTCTCACTCTATCACCCAGGCTGGAGTGCAGTGGCACAATCTCAACTCACTGAAACCTCTGCTTCCCAGGTTCAGGTGATTCTCCTGCCTCAGCCTCCCAAGTAGCTGAGATTACAGCCATGTAATCCCATGACACCTGGCTAATTTCGTATTTTTAGTAGAGGCAGGGTTTCACCATGTTGCCCAGGCCAGTCTCCAACTCCTGACCTCAGGTGATCCACCTGACTTGGCCTCCCAAAGTGCTGGGATTACAGGCATGAACCACCATGCCTGGCTGAAACCTTTCATATTATGATATGACTGAAAAGGAAAGAAAGAGGGCCAGGTGTGGTGGCTCACACCTGTAATCCTAGCACTTTGGGAGGCCAAGGCGGGCAGATCACCTGAGGTCAGGATTCTGAGACCAGCCTGGACAACAGGGTGAAATTCTGCCTCTACTAAAAATTTAAAAATTACCTGGGCATGGTGGTGGGTGCCTGTAACCCCAGGTACTTAGGAGGCTGAGGCAGGAGAGTCACTTGAACCTGGGTGGAGAAGACGCCACTGCACTCCAGCCTGGGCAACAGAGTGAGACTCCATATGAAAGAAAGATAAAGAAAAGAAGGAAGGAAGGAAGGAAGGAAGGAAGGAAGGAAGGAAGGAAGGAAGGGTAAGGGAAGGGAAGGGAGGGAAGGAAGGGAAGGAAGGAAAAGAAAGAAAGAAAGGAAGGAGAGAGAAAGAAAGAAACAGAAGAAAGAGAAAAAAGAAAGAAAGAGAAAAAGGAAAGAAAAAGAAAGAAAGAGAAAGAAAGAAAGGAAGAAAGAAAGAAGAAAGGAAGGAAAAAAGAAAGAAAGAGAAAGGAAGGAAGAAAGGAAAGAAAAAGAAAAGAAAGGAAGGAGAGAGAAAGAAGAAAGAAAGAGAAAAAAGAAAGAGAAAAAGGAAAGAAAGAGAAAGAAAGAAAAAGAAAGAGAAAGAAAGGAAGAAAGAAAGAAGAAAGGAAGGAAAAAAGGAAGAAAGAGAAAGAAAGAAAGAGGAAGGAAGGAAGGAAGGAAGGAAGGAAGGAAGGAAGGAAGGAAGGAAGGAAGGAAGGAAGGAAGGAAGGGCAGGCAGGCAAAGCGAAATTACTCTCTAGGTGTTTGCAGATTGGCTCTGTGTTGGGAGAACTTTTTCGATGCCTAACCTGGTCATTTACAACTCTTTCTTAGCCTTCACTTTCTGTTTCTTCTGAGCCTAAAGACCATCCGGAGGTGAATGCTTGTGCTCTTCTCAGGTCTTTTCTGGGCATGCATCCTGCCTGGGCATGTATATGGATTTCTAGGTTTCCCAGTATACAGAGGAGATTTTCCAGACCTCCTATTCCCCCAAAGTCTCACTCTCCAGCTTTTCCTCCCAGGCTTTCTTCATGTCTTCTTTGCCCCAATGTTACGTTTTTCCCAGGGTGGCAGCAGCTAGTTCATTTATCTTTCAGTTTTCAAGAATGTCCTCTGCACAGCTGCTCCACCCTGATAGATTTCTGAGTTAGGCAAAACAAAGAGAAGCCTCTGGCATCAATCCTTCGGGGAAGCCCGTCAGGTGAAAACAGATAAACACAATTTCTCGGGAACAAAGTCCACTCTGTTCCCTCTGGAACCAGTTACCAGGAACGCCAGCTGCCATCTTCCATGCCAAGGAGGGGTGTGGGGAAAGGCTCAGTTAAAACACCTCGAGGGGCCGGGCACAGTGGCTCATGCCTGTAATCCCAGCACTCTGGGAAGCCGAGTTGGGAGGATCACGAGGTTAGGAGATCGAGACCATCCTGGCTAATATGGTGAAACCCCGCCTCTACTAAAAATACAAAAAGTTAGCTGGGCGTGGTGGCGGGCACCTGTAGGCCAAGCTACTCAGGAGGCTGAGGCAGGAGAATCACTTGAACCTGGGAGGCAGAGGTTGCAGTGAGCCGAGATCGCGCCATTGCACTCCAGCCTAGGGAACAGAGCAAGACTCTGTCTCACAAACAAAACAAAACAAGACACAAAATAACACCTCGACACTCTCCTTCCCCTACAGTAGCTTTTCTGGTTAAGCATTTGCTTGGTTGTGGTAAACCTTTGACTATATTTTAGAGTTTGATAAGGTTGATTCTGACCATTCTTGATAGTTTTTTGGGTGTCTCTGGGGAGGGGTGGCCTCTAGAAGTTCCCCTCCACCATTTTTACTAGTGTCACTGTTAATGATGTTTTGTAAAGATCTTGCACGTCTTTTGTTAGATATCGTTCTGGGTTAGATACTATGTTAGGTATTTTTCTTGGTATTTTATGGAATTGTAATTATTTTCTTTTTCTTTTTAAGAGACAGGGTCTTGTTCTGTCACCCAGGCTGGAATGAAAAAGTACGATCATAGCTCACTACAGCCCAAACTCCTGGGCTCAAGTGATCCTCCTGCCCCAGTCCCCTGAGTAGCTGGGACCATAGGCATGTGCCATCATGCCTGACTAATTTTATTAATTTTTTGTAGAGATGATCTCACTATGTTGCTCAGGCTGGTCTTGAACTCCTGGCTTCAAGCAAGCCTCCTGCTTCAGCCTCCAAAGCACTGGGATTATAAGCATGAGCCACTGTGCCTAGATTGTATTTTTTAAAAATCTCATTTTCTAATTGACGGTTACTGGCATATAAAAAGGTACTTGTAAAAAATACTGGGTCCGGGCTGCGGTCGCCTGTAATCAGCACTTTGGGAGGCCGAAATGGGTGGATCACGGTGGGTCAGGAGATCGAGACCATCCTGGCTAACACAGTGAAACCCCGCCTCTACTAAAAAATACAAAACTAGCCGGTGAGGTGGCGGATGCCTGTAGCCTGGGTGGGAGGGCTGAGGCAGGAAAACGGGGTATGCGGAACCTCGGGAGGCGTGCTTGCAGTGAGCTGAGATCCCGCCACCGCATCTCCAGCCTGGGCCACAGAGCAAGACTCCGTCTCAAAAAAAAAAAAAAAAAAAAAAAAAAATTCATGAGGCTGGGTGCAGTGGCTCATGCCTGTAATCCCAGCACTTTGGGAGGCTACGTGGGTGATCATCTGAGGTCAGGAGTTCGAGACCTCAGCCTTGCCAACATGGCAAAACCCCACCCCACTAAAGCATGTGTCAAGTGTCAGTGGCTAGCCTCTGTAATCCCAGCTACTTAGAGGCTGAGAGCAGAGAATCACTTGAACCCAGGAGGTGGAGGTTGCTGTGAGCCAAGATCGCACCACTAAACTCCAGCCTGAGCAACAAGAGCAAAACTCTGTCTCAAAAAAATAAAAATTAAAAATTAAAGAATTAAAAAACTGATTTAAAAGATTGCGCTAACTTACTCTTTAATTTTTAACATTTTCTGTGAACTCTTTTGGATTTTCTATGTCATCTATGAATGATGTCAGTTTTATTTTTTCCTTGCTAATCCGTACATCTTATACCTTATTAGACTGCTGTTAAGTGACATTGATATGCTGAATGAAGACAATGCAAATTGAAGCTAACCAGCCACAAACTCAGGAAAGGTGTGACAGCCAGAATGCCACTATGAGAGGATTTTCTTTTTTTTGAGACCGAGTCTCGCTCTGTCTCCCAGGCTGGAGTACAGTGGTATGGTCTAGGCTCACTGCACGCTCCACCCCCCTGGTTCACGCCATTCTCCTGCCTCATCCTCCCGAGTAGCTGGGACTATAGGCGCCCACCACCACGCCTGGCTAATTTTTTATATTTTTAGTAGAGACGGGGTTTCACCGTGTTGGCCAGGATAGTCTCGATCTCCTGACCTCGTGATCCGCCCGCCTCAGCCTCCCAAAGTGCTGGGATTACAGGTGTGAGTCATCACGCCAGGCCTAGGATTTTTTATTTTTTAGACAGGTTCTCACTATGTTGTCCAGGCTGGTCTTTAATTCCTGGGCTCAAGTGATCCTCCTGTCTCAGCCTCTCAAGTAGCTGGGACTACAGGTATGAGCCACTGTACCTGGCCCTGTGAAAGCACTATTAAAGACTGGACTATGTAAGCATTTCTCCTTTGCAAGGAGCATGATGTTGAGCTTTTTCAGTAGAGGGCACAGGAGGGATGCTGTAGAAGGAAGGGAGCTTCTCTTCCTAGTTCCAGTGTGCTGCATTTTGCTTTTATTGCTCCTGTTCCATGGTCTATCAGCAGTGAATGTATGTCAATGGTGGGGATGATCTACGAGTGCTCTGTTCAAGCTGTGTGCCCCAAGAATGAGAACGCAGCCCCTCAGCTGCACACCATGAATAAGCTACCGTGAGTCCCCAGTGTGGGCCCAGAGACCACCTTGCTGCTGCCAATGCAGATTTAGCATACTCCAGACCGCACAGCCGTAGTGGTGCCCTCACTGTCTCTGCATGCCTCTCCACTGGCCTCAGCTCACCTCGAAACCCTCCTGATGTAGACACCACGTGCTCCAAGCAGCCAAGCTCTCCATGCCTGTCCATCAGCCTCGTTCCCCTGCCACCCTGGGGGTTGTTTCCTGCTTGCCTGCTGATTGTTGACTAGCTCTGGCCGGGGCGTGCCGCAGACCTTTCCGCCATCCAGTGGACTGCAGCTGCAGCTTCTCCAATAAGGTCTCAAGTAGGGCCTTGGTGGTATTCTCCCTCCACTCCACAATACCCTTTAGAGCTTTTTTCACATCTTTATAGTTAATCATTTAATAATTCTTTATATTAAGCCACTCTGTTTAAGTTACTGGATGGTTTCTGTCTACTAATTGGACACAGACTGATAAAAAATCAGTCCTGGCCAGGCGCAATGGCTTACCCCTGTAATCCCAGCACTTTGGGAGGCTGAGGCGGGCAGATTACTGGAGGTTAGGAGTTCGACATCAGTTTGACCAACACAGTGAAACCCCGTCTTTACTAAAAATACAAAAATTAGCAGGGCATGGTGGCACATGCCTGTAATCCCAGCTACTTGAGAGGCTAAGGCAGGAGAATCACTTGAGCCTGGGAGGTAGAGGTTGCGGTGAGCCCAGATCGTGCCATTGCACTCTAGCCTGGGTGACAAAACAAAAACAAAACAGAACAAAAAAAACTTCATCTCAAAAAAAAAAAAAATCGGTCTCAGGAGTGGTCCCAGGAACAGACTGAAAAAGGTGAGATTTGGGCATTGGTTTGTTTGTGTCCTTGGGCTTGAGCACAGTGCTAACCTCCTTGTCCATGAGAAATGGGCATGCAATGGCACCACAATTCGTCAAGCCATCATCTGTGGTTGATTCTGATGGAGTGCCAACAGAAGGAAGCACATGCCTCAGGAGCCCATATGGCTGCCACCCTGCACCATTATGACGGTAATAATGACTATAAGCTCTAAGGTGTGGGACGGTTCTTTCCAGTGTACTTGAGAGCTCATAAGAGAAAAAATGACAAGTTCATGTCTGTTACCTTTCAGTTCAAGTCTTGAAGTGAGAACAAGAAAGCTTCCATGGTGACCCTAAAAAGAACCTTGCCGGGAACGGTGGCTCATGCCTGTAATCCCAGCAACTTGGGAGGCTGAGGCAGGAGCATTGTTTGAGGCCAGGAGTTTAACACAAGCTTGGGCAACACAGCGAGATCTTGTCTCTAAAAAAAAAATTTTTTTTTAGGAATCTTTCTTGTAGATCCAGGGTTGATATTGCTGAAGACCAAAAATAAAACTTAATTGTGCAGTTTACTTAATTATAATGACATTTGAGTTCACAGTCTTGGCAAGTTTTTAATGTGCAAGGGCACTGATAAGGAAAGAATGGGATCCTGAATCTTGTAATCAAGACATCTCAAATGAACTGAGACAACTCAAATGAATTGAGATATCCAAATGAAGCCAATAGTCTTGAGATCCAAGATTATCAGGGGGTCATTCTGAGCCCCCTGACCAGCAGAAGTAGGTTGCCCTCTGGTGTCTGAGGACGTTACCTTTCTTCTGCTTGAAATCCTTGTGACAACCTTGCTTGAGGCAGATGCCTTGAATAGGGTTGCGCATTCTCCACTAGACCCACCACAGCCATACCCTGTGGCCACCAGACCCATAAAGTCTTAGCATGTTCCAGAGGGACAGGAGTACTTAGGACCCAGGAGGAGACAGCTTAGGCACCAAAAGGATTGCAGGGCCTTGCTAATATATATTAGTAGTAACCTGGGGACTATACATGGGAATGGATTCTGAAGTTGGTAGATCACAGGTTGGTAGACCTGATATAGCACAATATCAGGCCAAATCCTTTTACATGAGTGTACTTACTAGAATTCTGAATGTAAAGTGTTAGCTTGTGTAGATGAAGGTGAATCTAACTGCTTATTTTGTTCATTGACTGAAACTTGAACTCAAAATTCAAGTTTCATGAGGTCTAATTTAATGAGGTTAAGACGCCAGAGCTTTGCTGGTGTGTTGTGGAAGAAGAAATCCAAGAGCATCAGGAGATGGCAATGTTGGAGTGGATTGATCACGTGTGACTTATTCTATGTAAAGACCCAAGAAGATACTCCCTTTATCAAGGCATTAAAAAATACGTTTGTCAGGGGAACATCTGCGTCTTTGACAAGTTCTCTGGTTATTCCCCTTGTTAGACCAGGCTGTGGGGGGGTTCCAACTTTAAGATGGGCCCCCTAATTTCAGTGGGGATGATGGTATTGCACTGTAGCAGAGGCCAAGTTGAAGCACTTAACCAACAAAGACTAGGTGGGCACATCAACCATAAAGGGCATCAGAAATGTTTCAGTAGTCAAAACACTTTGGCCTGCAGAGATCTTTGGTGGAGTTAGCTGATCTGTATAATAGGAAAACCCTATGTCCAGTAGCCAAATACTTGATTTGAGTCATAACAATGGTGAATGGTGGCCTCTCACTCAGTTTCCAGGCTAAAGTTGGTTCACTGACTCAGAGCCCTTTGCTTGAATAGGAGGCTAGTTTCCCTTGAAGATCTCACAGGACCTTGTAACACTGCTATAAGAAAACACCTGCGACTGGGTGCAGTGGCTCATGCCTATAATCTCAGCACTTCCAGATCGATCGGATCCGAAGTCAGAGTCATGCTCGTTAAATCATCCATATCGATCGTCATAATTCTCGACAAATAACAGATCGCCAGGGTCGACAGATCTTTTTTTTTTTTTTTTTTTTTTTTGCTTCGCATTCTGGCTGGGCATGGTGGCTCACACTTATAATCCCAGCAATTTGGGAGGCTGAGGCGAGAGGATCACTTGAACTCAGGAGTTCGGGACCAGCCTGGGCAAAATCGTGAGACCTCATCTCTACAAAAAATAAACCAAAAATTAGCAGGTGTGAATTTAATTTATATTGCCTATAGTCCCAGCTACACTTGAGAGGCTGAGGAGTAGGAGGGTGAAAGCTTGACTGTGGGAGGTCAAGGGATGAGGCAGGGTGCTTGCTGCTGTGCATGCAGCCTGGGGAACAGAACAAGACCTTGTCTCAAAAACAAAACAAAACAAAACGAAAAACACCAACAACTACAGAAAACATCTTCTAAGCATTCCCTAAGGGAATTTGCAGACATTTCCTACAGTGACTGTGCCTTACAAAAAAGGAAATACCCAGACCTTTTGGGAGTTGTGGACTGTCTGGATTAATTGCAGTGCAGAGTTCAAAATGCACCGTCCCTAAGTGGGGGTATGGGAGCTGGCGTGTAACACACCTGTAATTCCAGTGACTCAGAAGGCTGAGGCAGGAGATTCCTTGAGGTCAGGAGTTTGGGACTAGCCCACAAGCAACATATACAAAACCTCCCCAGCCCTAAAAAATTTAAGGCTGGTAGCCGATTGACTCAAGCCTGTAATCCCAGCACTTTGGGAGGCGAGGCGGGCAGATCACGAGGTCATATCTTAGCCCAGTTTGAGCCTTGTCTACTAAAAAATACAAAAAAACCCAAAACTAGCCGAGGCGGGGTAGGCCTGTAGTCCAGCCTGGGAGGCTGAGGCAGGAGAATGGCATAAACCAGGGCCCGGAGCTTGCAGAAAGCTGGATACGGCCACTGCACTCCAGCCTAAGGAAGAATGAGGCGGGGCCTCTCATTCTCAAAAACAAAACAAAACAAAAGGAATTTAAAACAGCACCAGTGATGGTGCAAGGCCTGTGCCTCCCAGCTACTCAGAAGGCTGAGGTGAGAAGATTGCTTGAGTCCAGGCGATCAAGGCTGCAGTGAGGCCCATGATTACACCATGCACTTCAGCCTGGGCAACAGGTGGCGAATCACCGTTCTTTAAAAAAAATAGGGGTTATGGTGGTCAAGTGATAGATGGACTCTCAATTCCAATCTGACTCACAACAGGCAGGCCTGGTTGGGCCGTGAACTCACCATGTGGTTATTTACCAGGTTCCTGAATGTGAAATTATAATAGACATATTTGCTAAAGGCTCTGATCCATGGGATCGTGTGTGTGTGTGTGTGTGTGTGCGCATGTGTGTGTGTGTGTGTCTGAGACAGAGTCTTGCTGTATCACCCAGGCTGGAGTACAGTGGCACAGTCTCAGCTCACTGCAACCTCTGCCACCTGGGTTCAAGTGATTCTCCTGCCTCAGCCCCCCAAGTAGCTGGAATTACAGGCACCTGCCACCACGCCTGGCTAATGTTTGCAGTTTTTAGTGGAGATGGAGTTTCACCATCTTAGTTAGGTTGGTCTTGAACTCCTGACCTCGTGATCCACCCACCAGGGCTTCCCAAAGTGCTGGGATTACAGGCATGAGCCACTGCTCCCGCCCTAATAATCCTTTCCTTTGGTTAACTTTTTGTCTACTATATCATTTTCCATCCATTTATTTTCAACTTTTCTGAAAATAGCTTGTTTGTTTTAAATGTGATCTAGTAAATAGCATATAACTTGTTATTTAAAAATCATTCAACCCAATAATCCTTGGAACGATGGGAAAATTATACTTATTGTTATTGGTGACTATGTGGATTTATTTATTTTATTTTATTATTGTTTTTTGAAACAGAGTCTTGCTCTGTCACCCAAGCTGGAGTGCTGTGGCATGATCTTGGCTCACTGCAACCTCTGCCTCCTGGGTTCAAGAAATTCTCCTGCCTCAGTCTCCCGAGTAGCTGGGATTACAGGCTCCCGCCACCATGCCTAGCTAATTTTTGTATTTTTACTAGAGACAAGGTTTCACCATGTTGGCCAGGCTGGTCTCAAACTCCTGACCTCATGATAATAATTTAGAATTATTATGTTTTAATTTTTTCCCTTACTTTCTCTCTACTGGTTTGAAGTTACACTTTCTGTTTCTGTTCTCTTAGTAACTATCTTTTATATTTTATTTTATTTTATTATTTATTTATTTATTTATTTAGACAGAGTCTCGCTCTGTCACCAGGCTGGAGAGCAGTAGTGCGATCTCAGCTCACTGCAACCTCCGCCTCCCAGGTTCAAGCGATTCCCCTGCCTCAGCCTCCCGAGTAGCTGGGACTACAGGTGTGTGCCACCACGCCCTGCTAATTTTTTTTTGTATTTTAGTAGAGACAAGGTCTCACCATGTTGGCCAGGATGGTCTCGATCCTGACCTTGTGATCTGCCTGCCTCGGCCTCCCAAAGTGCTGGGACTACAGGTGTGTGCCACCACGCCCGGCCTATCTTTAATATTATAGTATGCACACTTGACAAAGTGTAAAGTTGATTAACTTCAGTGCCTTCTTTCAGAAGAGTAAAGGGCCTCTGAATGCTACCACACCAACCACCTCCCTTCCATCTGGAGTCCAGTGTCTCACTGTATCTTATTTTCTATGCCCCAGATTGACGTTATTATTATTCTTGCTTTGTACAGTCAACTCCTATTTAAATGTACTCAAGTTCTTACTGATTTATTCGTAGACTCCTCACTCCTGCATCTTTCTTTCTTTCTGTCTTTCTTTATTTATTTATTTTGAGACGGAGTCTCACTCTGTTGCTCAGGCTGAAGTGCAGTGGCTCGGTGTCGGCTCACTGCAAGCTCCGCCTCCCGGGTTCACGCCATTCTCCTGCCTCAGCCTCCTAGGTAGCTGGGACTGCAGGCGCCGCCACCACGCCCAGCTAATTTTTTGTATTTTTAGTAGAGACGGGGTTTCACTGTGTTAACCAGGGTGGTCTCAATCTCCTGACCTCATGATCCTCCCACGTCGGCCTCCCAAAGTTCTGGGATTACAGGCGTGAGCCACCGCGCCCGGCCTCTCCTGCATCTTAATGTTCAGTTTTCTTCATCTTGCAATACATCTTTTAGAAATCCTTCACTGAGGCTGTGTAGGCGATAAACTCTTTGTTTTTCTTTGAATAAAAACAACTCGATTTCACCTCCTTTTAAAATATTTTTAAACTTGCTTTATCTTTTAAAAATCCAGAATTTTAGATCTTGATATTCCAACCTTAAATATACTTTGTGTCTATATTTAAAAAGAACTTTTTCTTAGTCAACTAAACATAAACAAATCTACCAAAATAAACAATTTCTTAGTATCATCTAATATCCATTCCATATTCAAAGTTTTCCGATTATCCCAATTGTGTTTGCTTTTTCAGTTCAGATCCAATCCAGAACCACATACTGTCAGTTTATTTAGTATGCCTGTTAGTCTCTTTTAGTCTTGGACAGTCCTTTTCTTCACGGTGCTCATTGGCTGAAGAGACAGGGTAGGCTGCCCTGCAGAGTTTCCCACCTCCTGGGTCTGACTGCTTCCTTGTGGTAGTGGTTAGCACATTCCTCTTTCCTCTATATTTCCTATAAACTGTAAATTAGATCCAAAGTTTTCACTGGATTCATATCAAACATTATTGGCTGATCACATCACAGGCGATGCAATATTCACATCAGAATACTTCTTTTTGAGACAGAGTCTGGCTCTGTCACCCAGGCTAGAGTGCAGTGGTGCCATCTTGGCTCACTGCCACCTCTGCCTCCTGGGCTCAAGAGATCCTCCCACCTCAGCCTCCCTCGTAGCTGGGACTACAGGTGTGTGCCGTCACACCTGGCTGTGTTTTTTTTTTAAGAGATAGGGACTCACTATATTGCCCAGGCTAGTCTTAAACTCCTGGCCTCAGGTGATCCTCCCTTCTTAGCCTCCCGAAGTACTGGGATTACAGGCATGAGCCACTGTGCTGGGCTAGAAGACTCCTACTGATCCATCTGTTATATAAGCATTCTTGTACTAAGTTCTATGCTAACATTATATCCTTGGTGAATGGTTTCTTCCCTTCCTTCCTTCCTTCCTTCCTTCCTTCCTTCCTTCCTTCCTTCCTCCCTCCCTCCCTCCCTCCCTCCCTCTCTCTTTCTCTCTCTCTTTCTCTTTCTTTCTTTCTTTCACTTTCATGTGATGGACAATAAACAAGAGATGGGCCAGGCACAGTGGCTCGCGCCTATAATCCCAACACTTTGGGAGGCCAAGGCAGGTGGATCACCTGAGGTCAATAGTTCAAGACCAGTCTGACCAATATGGTGAAACCCCGTCACTACTGAAAATACAAAACTTAGCCGGGCATTGGTGACATGAGCCTGTAGTTCCAGCTACTTGGAAGGGTGAGGCAGGAGAATCACTTGAACTGGGGAGGCAGAGGTTGCAGTGAGCCAAGATCATGCCGCTGCACTCCAGCCTGGGCAACAGAGTGTGACTCTGTCTAAAAAAAAAAAAAAAAAAAAAAAAAGCAAGAGAGAGCTGGGTGCAGTGGCTCAGGCCTATAATCCCAGCACTTTGCGGGCCAAGGAGGGCAGATCACCTGAGGTCGGGAGTTTGACCAACCTAAGCAACATAGAGAAACCCCTTCTCTACCAAAAATACAAAAATTAGCCAGGTGTGGTGGCGCATGCCTGTAATTCCAGCTGCGTGGAAGGCTGAAGTAGGAGAATCGCTTGAACCTGGGAGGCAGAGGTTGCGGTGAGCCAGGATCACACCACTGCACTCCAGCCTGGGCAACAACAGTGAAACTCTGAAAAAAAAAAAAAAAAAAAAGCAAGAGACAAGGAAGAATGTTGGAAAATGCATCCTGGGGATAAAAGGCCATACACATACAGCCTTTAAGCAGCACTCATTGGGACCACTTGGAAGATGCCTCTGTACATGCAGGAGAATTTTTCTAAGCTATAAACTTAAAAAGCAGAATTACTGAGTAGAAGGAGATTACATCTTCAACTTTACCACTTAGTCTCAAATTGCTGTCTAATTAGCCCATTTACACCTCTTCCAGTAGCATGTAAGGCATTTCTTTTCCCCAACACTTGGTATTTGCAGACATTTTTACTTTAGCCTATATAATTATGTGAAACATTATCTCGTTATGGTTTTAAAAAAATTATTTCACACATGATTGATGGCAGTGGCTGCTGCCATCATGCCGGCTGCAGTAAGGAGGTCTGGCTGGGGCTGCACACTCCATGAAGCCAGTGGGAGCCCTGCCCCTTCTGACCTAGGGCAGGAGCTTCCCTGGTGCCATGCAGCCACCCAAACCCTGGCTGCAGACCCAGGCCTCCTGATCTACAGAGCCCAAACTGTGGCTGTGGATCCCAGCCTCTCTGTGCTCTTGGAGGGGCAGGAGTAGGCAGGATCTGCCCTTCGGGTTGCAGCTGCAGCCTCCCAACCCACAACTGCAGACCTGGGCCTCCTGCTCCATGGAACAGGCAGGAGCTGAGGACAAGCAGGAAACCCGCCCCTTCCAAACTGGCAGGGTGGGAGCTCCCTGGTTGCAGCTGCA
This sequence comes from Papio anubis, assembly GCF_008728515.1. Taxonomy (NCBI): domain Eukaryota; kingdom Metazoa; phylum Chordata; class Mammalia; order Primates; family Cercopithecidae; genus Papio; species Papio anubis. Next base: position 31,839,193 of record NC_044981.1, read on the forward strand.
GTTGCCCTCCCAGGCACAGGACCTGGGCATCTCTGCAGCCCGCCCAACCCTACCCAGTTTTCCTGCTGCCTGACCTCTCTCCTCTCCCTGGCAGCTCCAGTGGGAACCAGGTCGGGGCCAGTCCTGGGGCTTTGAATGTCAGTGGAAGGCACAGCCCTGGGTGGAAGGGGGTCCTCAGTAAAGCCCCACTTTCAGGCCAGGGAGGACCTGAAGGCTAGGGGCCAGGCATTCAGTTCTGCCCACCAGAGTGAGCACTTGTGGTGCCTCCTCCAGGCCCACCCATGGCTGCCCATGACCAATTGGTAGGCACTTTCTCCCCTCTCAGTCCATAAAAGCCCTAGACTCAGCCAGAGCAGAGCAGAGGGCAGAGGACAGAAAGACAACAGGATGACCAGCTGCAGAGAGGAGCTACCCTCTCTGATGAGACCTTCAGAGGCCTGTGGAGATGTCTAAATGACCTGCCTGTGGAGAGAAGCCACTCTCCCTAGGGCCTCCTCTCTGCTGAGGGCGGCAGATGACCATGGGCAGAGAAGAGCTACCCACTCCAGGGCCTTCTCTGCTGAGAGCTGAACACTCAACAGAACAACCTGTCTACAGAGAGGAGCTCCCCACTGTGGGTCTCCTCTGAGCTGTTCTAACACTAAATAAAGGCCCTCTTCATCTTCTTCACCCTTCGCTTGTCTGTGTACTTGGACACAGGACAAGAACATGGGCAAAGGCTCCAAAGGCACCACCAGCCACAAGGTTTTCAGGAAGAAAATTGACACCCCAAAGATGCTGTAACATCATGGCAGTTCACCTAATATTCTTGAGTATTCATCTTATGAAATTAAAGACATCTACTTAACCACAATATTATATCACTAAAAATAACAATGATTCCTTAAACTATCTAATGCAGTCTATATTCACATTTCTCCAGCTGTCCAAAAAGCTTGTAAGGATTTGGGTAAATCTAAGCCAGAGTTGACTGTATACTGGTTATTAGTTCAAGTCACCTTCCATGTCAAAGGATGGATTAGTTGGGTTTTATGGTCGATGTTGCCAGATACTTTCTCTAAGAACTATGAAGACTGTATTCTGTATTCCCTTGTCTTCTAATTTCTATAGTAGCTGTTGAGAAGTTTGCCGTCTGTCCAGGCATTCTTGCTCTGTGGGAAATGTCTTTGCTTTCTTCTTCTTCTTTTTTTTTTTTTTTTTTGAGATGGAGTCTCGCTCTGTCACCCAGGCTGTAGTGCAGTGGCACAATCTCGGCTCACTGCAACCTCCACCCGCCAGGTTTAAGTGATTCTTCTGCCTCAGCCTCCTAAGTAGCTGGGACTACAGGCATGCGCCACCACTCCCAGCTAATTTTTCTATTTTTAGTAGAGACGGGGTTTCACCACGTTGGCCAGGCTGGTCTCAAACTGCTGACTACCTCGGCCTCCCAAAGTGCTGGGATTACAGGCATGAGCCACAGCACCCAGTCTGCTTTCTTATTTTTTAACCCCATCTCCATCTTTGAGTCCTTCAGTTTCTCTATGTGCCCAGGTGAGAATCTAGTGTATCTTGGGACTCATTTCCTGAAAGAGAATTATTGTCCAAAGTCAGTTCTGGAGGATGATCAGCTCTGATCTCTTCCTCTTATCTCCTTGTATGTTCTAAGAGCCTAGAATAGTGCCTGGCACACATTAGGTGCTTCTAAACAGCTGAATGATTTTGTAAATGAGCATTTTCTCCACTCATCTTCTTCTCCCTATTCTCTCCTGCTCAAATATTTTCAAATATTTATTGGAATATCTTATGCTATCCATGATGCCTCTTCATCTCTTCAACACACTTTTCATCTCTGTATCTTTCTATGCTACATTTTAGAAAATTTTGTCAGATTTATCTTCTAGTATCCATCTCTGTCCTCAGTAATTTCTTTTCCTTTTCAAGAGACAGGAAGGGTCTCGCTCCATAACCCAGGATGGAGTGTAGTGGCACAATCATGGCTCACCACAGTCTTGACCTCCCATGCTCAAGTGATCCTCCCACCTCAGCCTCCCAAGTAGCTGCTACTATAGGTATACGCCACCACACCCACCTAATTTTAAAAGTATTTGTAGAAACAAGGTATCGCTATGTTGCCCAGACTGGTCTCAAACTCCGGGGCGCAAGTGATCCTCCTGCCTTGGCCTCCCAAAGTGCTGGGATTACAGGCGTAAGCCACTGAATTTAGCCTCTGTGCTACTTCTAATTGTCTGTGTAACCCATTCACTGTCTATAATAATAACTTTGAAAATGATACCTGATTTTCCAATAGCATTCTGTTTATTTTTCTTTTGATTCCTTGTTTTATAACCTCAATACTTTTTAACATACTTAGAGACTGAATCTTGTAATTTCATTATCTGAAGTGCTTATGGGTCTAATCCTGCACTGTTTGTGGTGTAAACAAAGTCTAATTTGTGGTGGATTATTTCTTTGTTAATTTTCTAGTTTTTGGCCGGGCGCGGTGGCTCAACCCTGTAATCCCAGCACTTTGGGAGGCCGAGGCGGGTGGATCACGAGGTCAGGAGATCGAGACCATCCTGGTTAACATGGTGAAACCCCGTCTCTACTAAAAATACAAAAAACTAGCCGGGCGTGGTGGCGGGCGCCTGTAGTCCCAGCTACTCGGAGGCTGAGGCAGGAGAATGGCGTGAACCCGGGAGGCGGAGCTTGCAGTGAGCCGAGATCGCTGCACTGCAGCTCCAGCCTAGGACATAGCGAGACTGGCCTCAAAAAAAAAAAAATTTTTTCTAGTTTTTAATTATAAGTTCATATTGATGGGCTTGAGACAGACCTTCATAGACTATTATATAGATTAGATTAATTAATTCATATGAAAGTGTTAGGTTTGGGGGAAATGAAGTCACACTGGAAAGTATTTACAGACATGGTGGCTCATGCCTGTAATCTCAGTCACTCAGGAGGCTGAATAGCAGGAGGATTACTCTAGGCCAGGAGTTCGGGACAAAGCAAGACCCCATCTCTACAAAAATAAAAAAAAAAAAATAGCCTGGTGTAGTGGCACATGCCTGTAGTCCCAGCTACTCAGGAGGCTGAAGTGGGAGGATCGCTTGAGCCCAGGAGGTTAAAACTGCAGTGAGCTGTGATGGTGCCACTGCACTCCAGTCTGGGCAACAGAGTGAGATCCTATCTCTACAAAAAGACAAAAAAAAGAAATTGTCTCTCATTTGCCAGGCACTTTACTCATATTATCTTTTGCCTTCATAACAACCGTAATGGGAGTGATAGTCCCATTCCACAGAGCAGAAACATCAAAAGGGTAATTAATTTATAGCTAATTGAGAAACCCCAGTTGAAACCCAGGTCTGAGTGATTGTAAAGTTCATACTCTTTCAAATGCCTCCCATCGTATCTCAGAACTATTATTGGGGAAAAACACCATCATTTGGATCTCATAAGTATTTTTTCTCAGTTTTAATTTTAAAGCAGCCAATTACCCCCATGTATCATAAAATGTGTTAAATAATTAATGGAAAGGGGAAAGGAAGACATAAAACTATATAAATTGCCTTTAAAGTAGAGAAAGTTTAGTTCTCCATTTTCTTTTTTTATCCAATTTGGGATTTTGTTTATGTACAAAAAAGGCAATTAACAAGCAGCTTACTTATGAGAAACCCCTGGGGCTTCCAGAATCCAATAAAAATATATCTGAGCTTTGCATTCCAAATACAACAAAGCAAATCAGTGTAATTTTAATCCCTTAATAAGGAATTTGCAAATGTAGCCTCAATATAAACAATTTTACACCAACAAACCAAGAAACACGAGAGCCGATTGGTGGCAATACATTTCAGTAGTCAATCCTCTGTTATCCAGGCCCAGACAGGCTGCCAGATGTGCCCACCCTGAATGTCAGGTTCTAGGCAGCCCCCACCTCCACCCGTAGAGCTTTCCCAAGGATCATCTTCCAGGGACCAGCCAGGGATGTTCAGGAATTGCAAACTGTTTTAAATATTATCAGCACAAATTGCATCTGGTATATGGAGTCAGGGGATCTGATTTTAATAAGATAGATTCAATTTACTATTTTAAACATCTGTTATGAATGTATTTAAGTATTGCTTTGGGTCTCTTGATTTAATCAGCTTTCCACAAAATAGTCAGTGCTTGCTCATTTTTTGATATAAATTTAATATATGGTCTTCACATCTTGGATTTGGCTTTAGGCTACATTTTATTATATGAACTTTAAAAAATTTTTTGAGACTTCATCTCACTCTGTCACCCAGGCTGAAGTAGAGTGGCATGAACACGTTTCACTGCAGCCTCAACTTCTTGGACTCAAGGGATCCTCCTGCCTCAGCCTCCCAAGTAGCTGGGACTGCACCACCATGCTCAGCTAATTTTTTAATTTATTTATATTTTTTTGTAGAGACAGGGTCTCATCATGTTGTCCAGGCTGGTCTCAAACTCCTGGCCTCAAGTGATTCTCCCACCTCAGCCTCCCAAAGTGCTGAGATTAAAGGCATAAGCCACCATGCCCGGGCTTAAAAACTTTTTTTTTTTTTTTTTTTTGAGACGGAGTCTTGCTCTGTCACCCAGGCTGGAGTGCAGTGGCCGGATCTCAGCTCACTGCAAGCTCTGCCTCCTGGGGTCACGCCATTCTCCTGCCTCAGCCTCCCGAGTAGCTGGGACTACAGGCGCCCGCCACCTTGCCTGGCTAGCTTTTTGGATTTTTTCAGTAGAGACGGGGTTTCGGGGTTTCACTGTGTTAGCCAGGATGGTCTTGATCTCCTGACCTCGTGATCCGCCCATCTTGGCCTCCCAAAGTGCTGGGATTACAGGCTTGAGCCACCGCGCCCGGTCAAAAACATTTTTAATAACATTAAATAATTAAAATTACTCATTATCTTTGCCAATATATCCACATGTAGAAAGATGATTTGTTAATTTATTTAGAAAAAAACAGATGATGCAAATAATTGCAGTCACTGGGAAATTAACTCCCTCAAACTAATTGGTCAGTTTTGCATTTTAGCTGTGAGTTTATTTTTACATGACTCTGTGAGAAGCCCAACTATCATTACGAAAAAATGTTGACATAAAAATATTCCTTTTTCTAAAACAGCCACATCATATATCTTCTGTAACAAATGTGCATGGACTTTGCAAAACAAATTAAGTGACTTTAATACTCTGACAGCAATACAAGTAAAATATTTTAAAAATTCAATGTTTTAATCACTTCACTTTTATGAATAATCACTTTTATGATTTTATGAATAATAGCTTTTGCTTCCTATTTAGTTAGATTCCCCCCAAGGATAAGGTTTCTTCGTTTCTCGGTTTCCACATGCTATGGTGTGAACTTTTCCATTTGAAAACATTCTTTCCACACCTGCTGTAATAAAATCTCTGGGTGCTGCATGAGGGCGTTCCTCACAGCTGCTTGTGGTCTGTGCCACAAGGTTGGATGCCTTCATGCTTGTCTGCACCAGCTAGTGCAAGGGTCTCTCTGAGCTCTGAATGCAGGGTCAGGACTGTCACACGTGCCTAGTTGCACTCAGTACTGCAGCGGCTCTCCAGGGGGCAGCACCTAATATATATAGCCACAAGTGTTGCCCACGAGCTCCTGGTGCCCTGCATCCTGGCTAGTGCTGGGTATTTCCCATCTTTCTAATTTTGATCTCTCTAACTGGTATAAAGTAGTTATCTCATGGGCATGAGTTTTTCATTTCAATTATTGTATTTATCATTTCTAAAAACTCTTTTTTCTAGGTTCCTTTAAAAATCTGCCATATCACTTTTCACTTTTTCTTCTTTCCTATTTCTTTAAAATAATAAACTTAGAGTTTTTGTTGTATGTATCAGACAGTTGTAATATTTAGTTTTACTTTTTGAGATGGAGTCTTACTCTGTCATCCAGGCTGGAATACAGTGGTGTAATCTCAGCTTACTGCAAACCTTTGCCTCCCAGATTCAAGTTATTCTCCTGCCTCAGCCTCCCAAGTAGCTGAGATTACAGGCATGCACCACCACACCTGGCTATTTTGTGTGTGTCTCTGTGTGTGTGTGTGTGTGTGTATTTTTAGTAGAGAAGAGGTTTCACAATGTTGGACAGGCTGGTCTTGAACTCCTGACCTCAGGTGATCCACCTGCCTTGACTTCCCAAAGTGCTGGGATTACAGGTGTGAGCCACTGTGCCCAGCCAGATAGTTATAATATTTAAAGTCTATACATGGAGCTGCCACTAGGCCATAGAGCACCTTTACACAAATTGGAACAAGTGTCTTTTTTTTTTTTTTTTTTGACATAGGGTCTCGTTCTGTCTCCCAGGCTGGAATACAGTGGTACAATCATGGCTTACTGCTGCCTCGACCTCCCTGGACTCAAGCAATCCTCCTACCTCAGCCCTCTGAGTAGCTGGCACATACCACCACACCTGGCTAATTTTTTTTTTTACTTAAAAATATTTTTTGGCTGGGCGCAGTGGTTCAAGCTTGTAATCCCAGCACTTTGGGAGACCGAGACGGGCGGATCACGAGGTCAGGAGATTGAGACCATCCTGGCTAACACAGTGAAACCCCGTCTCTACTAAAAAAAATACAAAAAATTAACCGGGCGAGGTGGCAGGCGCCTGTAGTCCCAGATACTTGGGAGGCTGAGGCAGGAGAATGGCGTAAACCCGGGAAGTGGAGCTTGCAGTGAGCTGAGATCCGGCCACTGCACTCCAGCCTGGGCAACAGAGTGAGACTCCGTCTCAAAAAAAAAAAAAATTTTGTTTTGTAGAGACAGGGTCTTACTCTGTTGCCCAGGCTAGTCTTGAACTCCTGGCTTCAAGTGATCCTCCCGCCTCAGCCTCCCAAAGTGCTGGCATTGTAGGCGTAAGCCATGGATCTCTGCAAAAATTATAATATTATTGTATCACAAAACCAGACCAGCTCTGCCAGGCAGAACTTTCCAGTACTGTGGTGGCACACACATGTACCCACACTCTCACTCACTCATGCAGTCTCTGGGTCCTGGGGCACGTAGCTGTTGGTGGCCACATACTCTATGACATCCCTGCTCCCAGGTGTTAGATTTGGATTCCCACAGCTACAGAAATTGGACTTCTAGGGCAGTGACCTGAAGCCTAATTTCCTGTGTCCCTAGTTATCTTTGACTATATGCTGGTCATTATATTTGAAAAATTATTTGTGGGAATAATTTAAGGGCCAAGACGAAGGTGATTTCCTCTGCAGAGAATTTGTGTTTGCATTTGCTAGAGGCTTGGGAGCACTGTCAGTCTTGGGCTATCCAGAGTCAAGGCCTGGGGGTTCCCTGGATAATCCAGGCAAATAGAGCTAGGCTGTAATTCTGGCCGGTTGGTCCACTTACAGTTCACTGGGGAAAAGGGGATGTCCTGATAGATTTCCCACCTAGGATGGTGCTGGGCTGTGATTCAGATCCTTTCACTGAAAGAGGCCATTGGGCTGGATGCAGTGGTTGTCAGCACTTTGGGAGGCCAAAGAAGGAGGATTGCTTGAGGCAGGAGATCAAGACCAGCCTGGGCAACACAGTGAGACATTCTCTCTACAAAAAGAAAAGAAGAAAGAAAGAGAGAGAGGAAGAAAGAAAAGGCAGGAAGGCAGGAAGGAAGGAAGAAAAAGGGAGGGAGGGAGGGAGGGAGGGAGAGAAAAATACATCATCAAAAGAAGCTTGACCCTCTACCCTCCCCTGATGGGTGAAGGGTCCCGGAGAGAGAACAGCCTCCGGACTTCCCTCTCCTTTGGTTCCTGTTGCCTACAGAGTGATGCTGTCCCACCTTGTCAATTCTTTACAGAAGATGTTTTCAGGTTTGTTTTTTTTTTTTTTTTTTTTTGAGACAATCTGACTTTGTCGCCCATGCTGGAGTGTGCAGTGGTGCGATCTTGGCTCACTGCAACCTCTGCCTCCTGGGTTCAAGCAATTCTCCTGTCTCAACTCCCGAGCAGCTGAGATTACAGGCTCCTGCCACCGCGCCTGGCTGATTTTTGTATGTTTAGTAGAGATAAGGTTTCACCATGTTGTCCAGGCTGGTCGCAAACTCCTGACCTCAGGTGATCCGCCCACCTTGGTCTCCCAAAGTGCTGGGAATATAGGCATGAGCCACCGTGCCTGGCCTGTTTTCAGTATTTTATTGAGCTTATTTAGTTGTTTTCAGCTGGAGGGTTGCTTGAGCGAGTTATACTCCTATTACTAGAAAAAGGAAGTCCTGTTGTTTTCATTTAATTTATCTGATTAGTGGTGAATCTTTTCTTACATTGGTATCAGTTCAAGCTTCCTCTTCTGTGAAATGAGTACTCATTCTCTGTGACCTTTACTCTTACAGACTCCTGGCTTTCTCTTGTTGATTTGCAGACGTTCCTTAAATACTCTAGATATTAATTCTGTGTTAGTTTTACATGTTACATCTTTTCCTAGTTTGTTATTCATCCAATAACTTTATGGCATCTTATACTTAACAGGAATCCTTAATTGTGACGCAGGGAAGTTCAACATATTGTTCTCCTCTAAAAAGGTTTGCAATTTGTCAATGTCTTCCTTAATAATGTCATTCAGACAAAGCCAGTTTTTCCAGTGTCATTTGACCTGCATAAAGTAGAGGGACTCTGGTCTCCCTCTTTTGTTCACTGAGTCTGTATTTTCACAGTCTAAGTCTGCAGAGTTGGTGACCTAACCACACTGCTGCTTCATTAATTAGCTTGCAGTAAAAACCACAAGTCCCTCACATGTATTGCTGTTAAATCATCTACCCCCAGTCCTGTGCTTATGAAGCTAAGTTTTAGACAGAAAGGCAGAATACAGATGTCTATTATTCTCTACGTTCGTTCAGCCCACCATTCCAGGCTACTAAGTTATTTTCGGAACCTGATTCTGTCATTCAGTACTTTGGCTGCCCCAGTTTTTTGCCACCTGAAACTTTGATAAATATGTCATTCATTTCCGTGTCCAGGTAGCTGAGAAGAATGTTGAACATGAGAGGACTAAGGCTGAAGCCCTGGCACATGCCCCCAGAGTCCTCTTTCAGGCAGATATTGATTAATTAATGATAACATTCCTCCAAAATGTATTGAGGAGCATCTAAATGGCTGGCTCTAGGCTAAGTGCTGGAAATACAAAGGTAGCGAATGAAAGAATTCTCTACTCTCGAAGGGTTCAAATTCTAGTGGAGGGGACAGAGGCCATTACATATATGTGATAGAGGCCAGGCACTGTGGCTCACACCTGTAATCCCAGCACTTTGGGAGGCCAAGGCGGGCAGATCACTTGAGATCAGGAGTTCAAGACCAGCCTGGCCAATATGCTGAAACCCCGTCTCTACTAAAAATATAAAAATTAGCCAGGTGTGGTAGCATGCACCTGTAATGCCAGCTACTTGGGAGGCTGAAACAGGAGAATCACTTGAACCCGGGAGGTGGAGGTTGCAGTGAGCCGAGATCTTACCACTGCACTTCAGCCTGGGCAACAAGACTCTGTCCCCACCAAAAAAATTATATATAAGATATAAATTACAACTCATACTTGTGAGTGCTTTTTTTTTACAAACCACTCTTTCATGGATTATCTCTCTCTCTCTTTTTTTTTTTTTTTTTTTTAGCAACAGGGTTTTACTATATTGCCCAGACTGGTCTCAAACTCCTGGGTTCAGGTGATCCTCCCACCTCAGCCTCCCCAAGTGCTGGATTGCAGGCATTACTTACCATACCTAACATGAATCATTATTTGCTCAAATAAACTCTGCTAAATTTTATTGACTAAAGTTCTTCTTTTAATAAGTAGTAAGGCTACATGCATTTTATAAAATTTTCATTTTGGTTATCAATTATATGTATGTGTGCTGGCTTAGAATCTAAAATATCTTTCTTTTTCTTCTTCTTTTTTTTTTTTTTTGAGACAGAGTCTCACTCTGTCACCACGGCTGGAGTGCAGTGGCACAATCTTGGCTCACTGCAATGTCTGTCTCCCAGGTTCAAGCGATTCTCCTGCCTCAGCCTCCCGAGCAGCTGTGATTACAGGCTTTCACTACCACGCCCAGTTAATTTTTGTATTTTTAGGAGAGGTGGGGTTTTGCCATGTTGACCAGGCTGATCTCGAACTCCTGACCTCAGGTGATCTGCCTGCCTCGGCCTCCCAAAGTGCTGGAATTACAGACATGAGCCACTGGGCCCGGTCTAAAATATATTTCTTACTGTGGGTCCTAGTTAAAAAAGTTTGAAAGCAGGCCAGGCACGGTGGCTCACGCCTGTAATCCCAGCACTTTGGGAGGCCCAAGGCAGGTGGATTACCTGAGGTCAGGAGTTCAAGACCAGCCTGACCAACATGGTGAAACACCGTCTCTACTAAGTACAAAAAATTAGCCAGGTGTGGTGGCACATGCCTGTAATCCCAGCTACTTAGGAGGTCGAAACAGGAGAATCACCTGAACCCAGGAGGTGGAGGTTGCAGTGAGCTGAGATTGCACCATTGCACTCCAGCCTGGGCAACAGGAGCAAAATTTGTCTCAAAAACAAACAAACAAAGAAACAAAGTTTGAAAATAACTGACATAGTGACTAAATTTGTACCCTTTTGAGTCAGCTGGAACTGGGCTCAGTTATGTGGCTTCAGGCAAGTAACTTAACTTTTTTTTTTTTGAGACAGAGTTGTTTTTTTTGAGACAGCTACTCCTGAGTAGCTGGGATTACAGGCATGCGCCACCATGTATGGCTAATTTTTGTATTTTTAGTAGAGACAGGGTTTCTCCATGTTGGTCAGGCTGGTCTCAAACTGCCGACCTCAGGTGATCTGCCCGCCTCGGCCTCCCAAAGTGCTGGGATTACAGGTGTGGTAACAACTTCTCTGAGAGAATTTCCTCACCAATAAAACAAGATTGTAATATCCGTCTCCTTAGATTGTTATATGAGGATTAAATAAGTGCAAATTGCTTAGTTCGGCACCGGGAATGTAATGTGTTCAGAAGATGTGGTTGTTATTTTCTAGCTTTAAAGATACGCACACATGGCCTTGTTTCTTTCTCATTCCCAGCTCTATTAATTTCACTTCCTACTTTCTATTTTCAGCTTTTTGGAGAGCAAGTCTGTGGCTCTCTAGCAATCCTGGATTTTATGGATATTATCTCTCCCATCTCAGAGGGTTTCAAGGCCCATAAACCTGCCCCTCCCACAGCTTGCTGTCTGCAGTTGGGGGGTGGATGAACCACTCTGTGTCCCAGCTCACTCTCAGCTGTCGAGAATGAGTGTCGGGATCTTTGGTTATGGAGGGTGCAGGTGAGGGTTTTGTTTTTAAAACTGGGCTCTCCTTCCTTTTCCTCTGAGGAAAGGAAACTTTTTTCCTGCCTCTCCTCCCAACATTGCAAAAGCTCTTCCTCACTTTCCCTCACAGGTCTGCGATCTCCTGCCGAGCCCAGGACATTTCCTTCCCTTCTTACCTGTGCCCGTTCCTTGGCCACAGGGTGGAGGTGAGCTCACGCCCCTGCCCCTCCGTTTCCTTCACCTCCATTCTGGCATGTTGCCCCCACTGTTCTCAGACTGGGATGCTCGAGCAATCTGCCCTCCTGTGTTTTGGGGGCTGTCCAGCTGTAACCCCTTCTCTGGTCTGGGCTGCTTTACACTTGGGCTCCCACCAGGGTCCAGGAAGGGATGGGGGCTTGGGGGGTGGAGACTGTGGACCTCACCTCCTCCTGGGAATGGGTACCTGGATGCCTGCTTTATGGCCATGTGAAAGCAGAGCAGGCATCACTCATTCCATCCTCATTCATTCATTCACTCACAACAAGTGCTGTAGATACCCAAGATGACTGAGAAACGGCCCCTGCTTTCAAAAAGCTCAGTCTAGTCCCGTGATGTCCTTAATCACACTCCCTCAAAAAAAGTCATATCAAGCAGTAGGTAAGGGGAAGTGACCTCTAAGAAGGATGTAACAGTGGAAATTATGTATCTTAATGATACATGTAAATTCAACTTTGTAAAAGAGTTTATGGAGTGGGAAAAAGCATCAGAATCAAGTAAGTTTGAGGGAGGAAGCCAAGTGTGCTTTTAGAGAAGTCTATTCACATTGCAAAGGTTTCTCTCCTTTCGACAGTGGCTCATGCCTATAATCCCAGTGCTTTGGGAGGCCAAGGTGGGAGGATCACTTGAGTTCAGGAGTTCAAGACCAGCCTGGGCAACATAGGGAGAACCTGTCTCCATAAAAAAGTTTAAAAATGAGCCAGGTATGGTGGCGTGTGCTTGCAGTCCTATTAGGGAGGCTGAGGTGAGAGAATCACCTGAGCCCAGGAGTTCAAGGTTGCAGTGAGTTACGATGGTGTCACTGTACTCCAGCTTGGGTAACAAAACGAGACCCTGTCTCTAAAAAAAAAAAAAAAGTTTAAATTTAAATCTAGAAATAAGAGATTCCCTCCTTTTAGATAATCTAGAAACAGGAGCCATTCTTGTTTTTATTTTCTGGTTACATGTGTAGTGTCCTGTGTTGGGAGGGTGGCAGGGTGCTGGAGCTCACTTCTAGGCCCCACTGACCATAACGTTATACGATGTGACGCCCACTGCTCGCAGATGCGCTGATTCCAGGACTCCACTTCTGGAAACAAGGCCCCAGGTGACTGGCTGTGGGACAGTCTTCTCCCTCCGAAAGTGTCAAATAAACAGCACTTAGAAGAAACTTCGCAATTGGTAAAACAGTAAGCAATGAAACAGACACTTCTCAAATATTCCAAGATGATACATGCTTTTCAGTGTGTATGATCCAATAAAGCCATTGGAACTAGGCGTTAATAGTCAAAAAAGACTATTCAGTTAGATAGGAACTATTTGCCTATAACTATTGGCCAAAAATGGTTAAAAAATTGTTTTAAATCTGTGCTTTACAAAACGTGGACTTTTTTAGAAAAGATGTCAAATTTCAAAAGAAATACAGACATTATGGAAAGGTCAGTTAAGCACAGCCTTAATCCTGAAAACATAACTATGAAAGATACTAGTTGTTACTTGTAACCAAAAGAAAAAAAAAGATATTGGTAACCAATAATTAGCAAACAATGCCCATATATTTCTTTTTTTCTTTTTTTTCTTTTTTTTTGAGACAGAGACTCACTCAGGATGGGTGTGATCATGGCTTATAGCAGCCTTGACCTCCTGGGCTCAGGTGATCCTCCCACCTCAGCTTCACAAGTAGCTGCAGCCAGAGGCACGAGCCACCACGCCCAGCCAATTTTCTTATTTTCTATACAGACAGGATTTCGCCATATTGCCCAGGCTGGTCTCGAACTCCTGGGCTCAAGGGATCTACCCGCTTTAGCCTCCCAAAGTGCTGGGATTACAGGCATGAGCCATACACCTGGCCATATTTTCCATATTTTATTTATTTTTACTCTGAAACAAAATGTTTATTTAAGAAAGGCCATCCAGCCTGGCCAACATGGTGAAACCCCATCTCTACTAAAAATACAAAAATTAGCCAGGCGTGATGTTGCACGCCTATAGTTCTAGCTACTTGGGAGGCGGAGGTGGGAGAATTGCTTGAGCCCAGAAGACAGGTTGCAGTGAGCTGAGATTGCACCACTGCACTCCAGCCTGGTAGACAGAGGAAGACTCTGTGTGGGAAAAAAAAAAAAAGCCAAACTAGAGAGGTCCAGGACATAGAAAGTGGGTCTCTCTGGTAATCCCATCTCTGGAAACAAACCTCAGAAACAGCTGAGGCCTGGTCCATCCTCTAGAGAAACGCCGGTGCAGAAACCCACTCTCACATGTGTGTGTAACATGGGTAAGACTGTGTGCTTCCATGGCCTTGCACGGTGGCTCACACCTGTAATCCCAGCACTTTGGGAGGCCGAGACAGGCGGATCACGAGGTCAGGAGATCGAGACCATCCTGGCTGACATGGGGAAACCCTGTCTGAACTAAAAAAAAAAAAAAAAAATTAGCCGGGCATGGTGGCAGGTGCCTATATAGTCCCAGCTACTTGGGAGGCTGAGGCAGGAGAATGGCATGAACCCGGGAGACGGAGCTTGCAGTGAGCTGAGATCATGCTACTGTACTCCAGCCTGGGCGACAGAGCAAGACTCTGTCTCAAAAAAAAAAAAAAAAAAAAGGCTGTGTGCTTCCATCAGATGGTTTCGATGGTTTCAAATACATCCAACTGCTGGGAGGACAGGACAGAATGGGGTGGATGGTCCTATGCTGCCACCCCTGCGGCATTCCTTCAGCTGGAGTCCACTGATAAAGGGAAGGAACAGGGAAGAGGAAGAGCTGGGAGGTGGCAAGTGATAGCGGTGGTGACAACAGAGGAGGCCCTTGTGGCAAACTTATCAGCAGAAGTAATCACAGGGAGGGGGGCAGTGTGGCACTCACTCATCCTCCGTGACTCCAGGTGAGCATCCGAGGGTCAGCCCTTCTCCATTCCCCGCAGTGTTATGGGCTGGGGGGAGGGCAGGGCAGGCAGCTCCTGCAGGCGGACAGCATCAGCCGTCCTTCTAGGGCAGGGGCCGAGGGGGATGTCAGACAGCAACCACTCAGAGGAAAGCCCTCTCCCAGGACCCAAGCCTGAGATGCAGATGACATTGATTATTTCTTCCCACACTTCCCCTCCAATTCACCCAGTGTCAGCCATGCATTAGGCAGAGAGGCTGGGCCAGTCCTGGTCATGGCAGAGCTGCCCTCCTAGGGCGATGATGGACACTGAACAAGTGAGATGGAAGAACAGGGGACCCAACTTATTTAGGGAGGTGTGTTTCAAAGAAAGCCTTTTTGCAAACCATGTGTAAACTAAGTTTCAAATACATCCCCCTTCCCTGACCAACATCTGCCCTGGGATACTATCCCTTTCCAATGAGTAACTTCATCCTGGCATCAACTGGAAACTTGGCATTCTGGCCAAGGCCTCCTTCCTAAGACCTTCCTTTTCGTTCTCTTTTGTTCAAGGCTGAGTTTACAGCTCACTGTTTGTGGGGAAAAGAAAGCGAGATCAGACTGTTACTGTGTCTATATAAAAAGAAGTAGACATAAGAGACTCCATTTTGTGCTGTATTTGAGATGCTGTTAATCTGTGACCCTACCCCGAACCTTGTCCTTGCAAGAGACATGTGCTGTAGTGACTCAAGGTTTAATGGATTTTGGGCTGTGCAGGGTGTGCTTTGTTAAACAAGTGCCTGAAGGCAGCTTGCTGGTTAAAAGTCATCACCATTCTCTTAATCTCAAGTACTCAGGGACACGTACACTGCCAAAGGTCACAGGGACCTCTGCCTAGGAAAGCTAGGTATTGTCCAAGGTTTCTCCCCATGTGATCGTCTGAAATATGGCCTCGTGGGAAGGGAAAGACCTGATCGTCCCCCAGCCTGACACCCGTGAAGGGTCTGTGCTGAGGAGGACTAGTATAAGAGGAAAGAAGGCCCCTTGGCAGTTGAGATAGAGAAAAGCATCTGTCTCCTGCTCCTCCTTGGGCAATGGAACATCTCGGTGTAAAACCCAATTGTATGTTCTATTTACTGAGAAAGGAGAAAACCGCCTTAAGGCTGAAGGTGGGACGTGCTAGCGCAATGCTGCTCTTTATGCACTGAAAAGGTTTATGGAGATGTTTGCATATGCATATCAAGGCACAGCACTTTTCCTTAAACTTATTCATGTCGCAGAGATCTTTATTCATATGTCTTACTGCTGACCTTCTCCCTAGGATGATCCTATTATCCTGCCACTTCCCTTTTTCTAAGATGGTAAAGATAATGATCAATAAATACTGAGGGAACTCAAGAGACCCGTGCAGGCGTGGGTCCTCTGTATGCTGAGCGCAGGTCCCCTGGGCCCACTTTTTCTTTCTCTATGCTTTGTCTCTGTGTCTCATTTCTTTTCTCAAGTCTCTCTTTCCACCTAACGAGAAACGCCCACAGGTGTGGAGGGGCAGGCCACCCCTTCACTGTTCCCAAAGCACACCAGCTATTTGTGTGCCTGTTTAAGAAATCCTATGCAAAACAGCTAGGGTGGGCTTTTGCCATGGGGCATCTGGGCGGTGGCTTTCATGCCAAGCCTGATGTGGATGCCCCACATTCAGCTGGAAGACAGCCTCTCCTTTCCCCTGGAAGCTTGGGACACAGGTTGGGTTTAGCTACAGGAGGACAAATTTCCTGTGGAAAAAGTAGGGGTGGCTGCAGGGAGGTCACACAGTTTGTTTTACGGAGAGCCGCCTCAGCACTGCAGGTAACCCAGTTTCTGCAAGTCCCCAGTGCAGTCTTGAGGAACAGGCAGCTGTGCCATAGGCTAGAGTGTGCAGCAACCAGCAGCCCTGCTCCTAGATATGGAGAATGCAGGGAGCAGAGGGCAGCTCAGGCCATTGCAAATTTGTTCTTTTCTACCTCCTGTGCTGTGGCCTTGGCAATGCTAGCCCCATCCGAGTCCCAACCAAGCTCATGTGTCCTTTAAGCACCTAGAGACCCAGAAGCAAAGCACATACTACAGTTGCTAATTCCAGAAAGGCCATTACAAAAGCTATGTAACAGGAGTGCTGCAATACAAGTCCCCTCCCTCCTCCAGCCGCTGCCTTCTGAGCAAGGGTGTGTGTGCAGTAAGGGGGGTGTCTAGGAGGCCACTCGAGTTAGGTAGGATTTTATCCTGGCTTCTACCAGGCAGGTGTAGCACAGCCTCATCCTCTAGTTCTAGACAGGCTTGCTATCTGCATCCCACCACCCCCATTCTCTCCAGAGTCCACCACGTGTTCCTCCACTGACACCACATCTAGTGGGTTCAAAGATCCTTCCACCACTAAAAGATATGTTCACTTTGCAAACCTGGAACCTAGGAACATGAACTGATTTGGAAAAAGGGTGTTTGCAGATGCAAGTAAGAATCTGAAGATCAGATCATATCTGAATGAGCCCTAAATCCAATGACAAGTATCACAAGAGACACACAGAGGAGAGACACGGACAGAGGAGGTGACCACATGAAGACAGAGGCAGAGGATGGAGTTCCACAGCCACAAACCAAGGACCACCTGGAGCCACCAGAAGCTGGAAGAGCCAAAGGACTCTCCCCTCAAGCATTTGGAGCACGGCCTACTGGCACCTTGACTTTGAACTTCCAGCCTCCAGAACCATGAGAGAATACATTTCTGTTGTTTTAAGCCACCCAGTTTGTGGCCATTTGTTACAGCAGCCCTAGGAGACCAACGGAGCCACCTTGACCAATCCAGTGGTAAATTCCCAAGCCTGCCCTTACCCACCCACTGGCAGAACTTGGAGGCGGTGGCCACCCCAGCCCTCTTGAGACGCTTCCTTCACACTGCTCTGCCGACTCCACAGGGCGTCGTCACAGCTTCCATGCTGGATCCCTCACTTCCCTGTAACTTCTAAGTGTTGGGGGCCTGCAGCTCAACCTTCGTGGTTCCCCTCGAAATCATCTAGTCTGTAGTTCTAAACACCATATGCATTCCGACACTCCTGAATTTACCTCTGGCAGGAAGGTGGCACAGAGCAGGGGCTCAACAACTATTTAGAGAAAGAGTGAATCTTTTCACATAAATCACCATTTTAGGTGTACTTACTATATTACTTCCAAAGCACATGCAGGCCAGGCACGTTGGCTCATACCTGTAATCCCAGCACTTTGGGAGACTGAGGCAGGTGGATCACCTGAAGTCAGGAGTTCGAGACCAGCTGACCAACATGGTGAAACCTGACTCTACTAAAAATACAAAAATTAGCTGGGCATGATGGCGAGCACCTGTAATCCCAGCTACTCCTGAGGCTGAGGAAGAGGAATCGCTCGAACCTAGGAGGTGGAGGTTGCAGTGAGCTGAGATCACGCCACTGCACTCTAGCCTGGGCAACAGAGCAAGACTTTGTCTCAAAAAAGAAAAAAAAAAGGCATGTGCAGACACATTATTTTGCTTCTCATAGAAGCCGCATGGCTTTTGAGAGATGGGGGCTAGTCCTTCAGCTGTTTCATGGCAGAACTCAGGTCTCTGGACCACCCATGTGTCTCCTGCTAGACCCCGCTGATGAGGCAGGCAGCCCTGCAGATTCTGCTACACTAACCTTGCTCCTGTGAGATTTCTCTGCAGGAGCCCCTATCTAGTGTGACTCCTCCCCTCGAACCTCTAGGACAGGCGTTGGCAAAGTACACCCCTTGGCCAAACCTGAGTGGCCACTTGTTTTGGAAAGAAAGCTTTACTGGGGCCAGGTGCAGTGACTCATGCCTATAATCCCAACACTTTGGGAGGCTGAGGTGGGCAGATCCCTTGAGCTCAGGAGTTTGAGACCAGCCTGGGTGACATGGTGAAACTCTGTCTCTACTAAAAATACAAAAATTAGCTGGGTGGGGTGGCTGTGCCTATGGTCCCAGCTACCCAGGAAGCTGAGGTGGGAGGATCACTTGAGTCTGGGATGTTGAGGCTGCGGTGAGCCATGATCGCGCCACTGTACTCCAGCCTGGGTGACAGAGTGAGACCCTGTCACAAAGAAAGAAAGAAAGGAAAGGAAAGGAAGGGAAAGAAAAGGGAAAGAGAAAGGGAAAGGGAAAGGGAAAGGGAAAGGGAAAGAGAAAGGGAAAAGCTAAGCTTTACCGGAACTCAACCGTGCCCATTCGCACACATGCTGTCTGTGGCCATCTTTGTGCTTCCCGTACAGCTGAGCAGTTACAGCAGAGACCACGCAGCCCCCAAAGCCTAACAGATTTGCTCTCTGGTCCTCTACAAAAACAACTTACCAAGCCCTCCTCTGGAATGAATGAAAAGTGAAGGCTTTTCTCTCTGTGGTTTGTTTGTACCATCTCTCTCCTGCATGAATTCTACGGTAAGGTGTGATCTTGTTCTGCTTTCCCACTCATTACACTCATGGGATTTGAAATTGTGTGAATTCTACTATGTTAATGAAGGTCCTCATGATTATCCATAGCCTTTCTTCCCTCCTTCCTCCCAGTCAGTGCCTCTCCCCAAAATGCAGTCTGATGATTTCTAAGGCTGGTATTCCTTGTCCAGCCACATTGATGGCATTCCCGGGCTTCTCTCTTATGTGGACTCTGATGGGCCCTGAGATTCTAGTTATGTCTGAACACTTGTCCACACCTCTGGCATTCTTTCTTTCTTTCTTTTTTTTTTTTTTTTTTGAGGCGGAGTCTCGCTCTGTCGCCCAGGCTGGAATGCAGTGGCGCGATCTCGGCTCACTGCAAGCTCCACCTCCCGGGTTTACGCCATTCTCCTGCCTCAGCCTCCCGAGTAGCTGGGACTACAGGCGCCGCCACCACGCCCGGCTAATTTTTTGTATTTTTAGTAGAGACGGGGTTTCACTGTGTTAGCCAGGATGGTCTCGATCTCCTGACCTCGTGATCCGCCCGTCTCGGCCTCCCAAAGTGCTGGGATTACAGGCTTGAGCCACCGCGCCCGGCCCATTCTTTCTTTCTTATTTATTTATTTATTTTTTTAAGACGGAGTCTCACTCTGTCACCCAGGCTGGAATGCAGTGGCATGATCACAGTTCACTGCAACCTCTGCCTCCCAGGTTCAAGCGATTCTCCTGCCTCAGTCTCCCAAGTAGCTGGGATTACAGGCGCGCGACACCATGCCCAGCTAATTTTTTTGTATTTTAGTAGAGACAAGGTTTCACCATGTTGGCCAGGCTGGTCTCAAACTCCTGACCTCAAGTGACCTGCCCATCTCGGCCTCCCAAAGTGTTGGGATTGGGATTACAGGAGTGAGCTGCTGCGCCCAGGGTTTTTTTGTTGTTGTTGTTGTTCTTTTTTTTTTGGAGACAGATCTCGCTCTGTCACCCAGGCTGGAGTGCAATAGTGCTATCTTGGCTCACCACAACCTCTGCCTCCTGGAGTCAAGCGATTCTCCTGCCTCAGCCTCCCAAGTAGCTGGGATTACAGGCATGTACCACCACGCCTGGCTAATTTTGTATTTTTAGTAGAGACGAGGTTTCTCCATGTTGGTCAGGCTGGTCTCAAACTCCCGACCTCAGGTGATCTGCCCGCCTCAGCCTCCCAAAGTGCTGGGATTGCAGGCATGAGCCACGGCGCCTGGCCAACCTTTCAGCATTCTTAAGGCATCTTCCTTAGCTGGGCGTGGTGGCGTGCACCTGTAGTCCCAGCTACTCAGGAGGCTGAGGTGAGAGGATGACTTGAGCCCAGGAGGTCAAGGCTGCAGTGAGCTGTGATCGCACAACTGCACTCCAGTCTGGTCAACAGAGTGACACTGTCTCCAAAAATAATAATGTAAAGGCTTCTTCCTAAAATGAAAGCTCTGACAATGACGTGAGGCTGATCCCTGAAGTCCTCCCCACCTGTAAAAGGCTTTTCCCCTGGTGTGAATGCACTGATGAACCAGGACTTGGGAGCTCTCCCTAAAGGCTTTGCCACTCTGGTGCCCTGATGGCGCCCCTCCGGTTCTGCAGTATAACACACACGAAAGCTCTTCCATACCTCCTGCACGTATATGACTTATTGGAACATGAACTCTCTGGCGTGTAGTAAGCTTTGACCCCTCTCTGAAATCACTCCTGCATTCTTTACATCCTAAACAGCTTCCAAAGTCTCCAGAGTGGACCGCCTGATCAACAACAATGGCCTTCTGAGAGAAGGTGCCTGCGCTCTGTTCTCACATGTGCTCTGTGGTGGGAGGAAAGGGCCTCGTCGTCTGCCAGGCTCTTCCATGTGGGTTACATCTGTGGAGCCTTTCCACACACTCCTGGGCCTTCTCTGCAGTGGACGGCCACGTCTTCACACACAAAGATGTTTCTGTGCTTCCTGCAGGTGTGGGTTTCCCCCTGGAGCAGTGTCAGCTGTGGGAGAACTTGCGGCTGTTCCTCAGGGCTTCCCCACACGCCTTTACTCTGCAAACAGCAAGGTGTGACTTCCTACTAGATCCCTTACTGCACTCACCACACTTGAAGGATCCTTTCCTTCTAAGATCTCTTGTGTTTTCTTGGGATTCATGAGATTCTACAAATTTGGATCTCTGAAGTCTGGCCTTTGGAGTCCTCCCAATGGACTCAACACTCAACTCTCTGTGTCCTCAGAAATGCTCGTCTTTAAAGTTGACCCCACCTTCTCAGTTCTGTTCTCACCGCCTGGCAAGCAAAAACACAACATGACCTGATCCCCATTCTGCACAAAAATCAACTTGAGAAGAACAGAGTACTCAGGCTGGACGCGGTGGCTCACACCTGTAATCTCAGCACTTGGGAGGCTGAGGTGAGCGGATCACTTGAGCCCAGGAGTTCGAGACCAGCTTGGCTAACACGGTGAAACCCCATCTCTACAAAAAAAAAAAAAAAAAATTAGCTGTGCATGGTGGCACACGTCTGTAGTGCCAACTACCTGGGAGGCTGAGGTGGGAGAATCACCTGAGCCTGGCAAGTCGAGGTTGCATTGAGCAGTGATCGCACCACTACACTCCAGCCTGGGCAACAGAGTGAGACCCTGTCTCAAAATAAATTTAAAAATTTTTTTTTCAAAGAACAGAATAATCAAGTACAGCAAAAAGAGGATAGTTACAGTGTGACACTTATCTTCACAACCCTTAATAGTAAGAGTAGGGATTGGCCCCGCACTTTGAGAGGCTGAGGCAGGCAGATCACCTGAGGTCAGAAGTTTGAGACCAGCCTGATCAGCGTGATGAAACCCCATCTCTATTAAAAATACAAAAATTATCTGGGCATGGTGGCAGGCGCCTGTAATCTCAGCTGCTTGGAAGGCTGAGGCAGGAGAATTGCTTGAACCCAGGAGGCGGAAGTTGCAGCGAGCTGAGATCGCGCCGTTGCACTCCAGCCTACGCAACAAGAGCAAAACTCCGTCTCGAAATAAAATAAAATAAAATAAAATAAAATAAAATAAAATAAAATAAAATAAAACGACAAAAACCAAAACTGGCCGGTCTCTTAGAGACCAAGAGAGAAAACGAGGACTCATCAGTCTTTTTCCCTGAGCTCTTCAGCATTTTTAATTGTGCAGGGAAGGAGCTGCAACAAGGAGAGATGCTACAGCCCCTCACTTACCCATGCAAGTGAAGACTTCTGTCCCCAGCTGCCTGCAGATCTGGTACCATGATCTCTCCCTCAATCCATCCATCCCAATGCAGATGATTGGTTTAGGTTTGAAAAAATAAAATTCTGTTCATAGCGCTGAAAAGAGGAAAGGGAAGATAATGAACCCAGCGCAATCTGAGCCCTTCTGTCTCTGGGAAACAGACATGGCCAGGCAAACAATTAAACAGCTTGGTGGCAGGCCGGGCTTGGGGGCTCACGCCTGTAATCCCAGCATTTTGGGAGGCTGAGGTGGGCAGAACACCTGAGGTTGGGAGTTCAAGACCAGCCTGGCCAACATGGAGAAACTCCGTCTCTACTAAAAATACAAAATTAGCCAGGCGTGGTGGCGCATGTCTGTAATCCCAGCTACTTGGGAGGCTGAGGCAGGAGAATCGCTTGAACCTGGGAGATGGAGGTTGCGGTGAGCTGAGATCATGCCATTGCACTTCAGCCTGGGGAATAAGAGCGAAACTCCGTCTCAAAAAAAACAAAAAAAAGAGCTTGGTGGCAAAGCACAGACAGGGCTACTCTGTAATGGGACAGGAAGTAAAACTCCACAGGGCAGGGCTTCAATACGAGTGAAAACCACTGGGGTGCTGGGAGTGACAGTCAAGACTCATAGCACAAGAAAGTAAGAAAGCTTCCCATTTCGGCCGGGCGCGGTGGCTCAAGCCTGTAATCCCAGCACTTTGGGAGGCCGAGGCGGGTGGATCACGAGGTCAGGAGATCGAGACCATCCTGGCTAACATGGTGAAACCCCGTCTCTACTAAAAATACAAAAAACTAGCCGGGCGTGGTGGCGGGCGCCTATAGTCCCAGCTACTCGGAGGCTGAGGCGGGAGAATGGCGTGAACCCGGGAGGTGGAGCTTGCAGTGAGCCGAGATCGCGCCACTGCACTCCAGCCTGGGCGACAGAGTGAGACTCCATCTCAAAAAAAAAAAAAAAAAAGAAAG